>NW_026861202.1:0-45040 GCF_026571515.1 Ruditapes philippinarum | reverse complement strand
CATATTATTTTCCCTTTGATAAAAAGAAACTTGTTGTAGCAAAGATCAGATGGTTAAGAGTGATAATAATCAAAACAATAACAACCCCGGGAATGATTTAGGTAAGATAGAGAGAAAAAAACTGAAACAAGAAAACATTCAAAAACAAAATATTTTTGTTTAAACAAATTAAATATTAAGGCTAATTTAATAATTTTATTTTTTGACTTGAATTTAGAAAAAATGAATTGCCATTTCCAATTATAAAAAAATCAACCGGTAAATAAAGATTTTAAATAGAAAAATGATAAGTAAATGTTAGAGGGAATGGACTCGACTTGGGATTGGTTCTAAGTCTTTCTCATCATCTTTTTTATTTAAATTTTTAAGCCATCAGGAATGGTGGGATTTTAGAACACAATATTGCTAAACTACAAAACGTTTTACCTTTCTCTCGATTAAATATTCAAAACATGAAAATATAAAAATGGATGATCCCTGGACAACACAAAAACACAAGCATAAAGGTGGCATTTACAGAATGCACATTTTTACGACAGTACAGGTTAAGGATGTTTTTTTTAATTTTCAAAACTATGTCAAACACTTAAAATCAGAAGGAAAACCCTTACATATAAACAAGTCAATATCTTCAATTATGATTATATTATAAGTACAACTTGTTTTATAATTTAGCTTTTGGATAATATCAATAAGTATCTTTTATCTAAATGGACATGCATTGCAATACTGACACCGTAAAATCTGACGTTTTTTAAAATAATGTGAGAAGTTCTGCTATCATGTATTGAGACAAATGAACTTTCCCAGAAATACTGGTACTGTTTGTTTTGACATAAGATGACTTAGAAAAACACATTTACACTTGAGTTTTTTCTGGATAATTAATGTCAAGACATTAAAAATATAAGCGAGATTAAGACAACATTTTAAACTATGCAATTTAAATATACGTATGTATACACGAGCAGAAACAAACAGTTTTTTTTTTCAAGATTACATGTTAAATATGCAGTCGTAATAACTATGCTTGCTTAATTCATCATAAAATATCGGCGTAATTGAAGAAAAAGGCAGATGTAAGACATAAAACATTTGCATAACATTCTATTGGCCTCTGAAGCAAACACTTATTTTTCTTCCTATTTTTTTATTTGTCTTTAAAAACACGTCGCATGCAACCGGAGCACCAAAGGCGATGTATGTCTTCACGAGGTAAGTGAGTATTTTCAAATTGTTTCTTTTACCTCTATTTTTTTACATTATGTCAAAGTGAGGTTTTGAAGTTTTTATTTTATTAAAATATTTAATATCTAAACTCATTATGAATACCTACATAAATTTATCTGACAGACATTGCTCAATTGTTTTCAATAATTTTCTTTTATATACTGTAAAGATATGTATTTTTCAGTCATCTATTTTAGTCAAAAGTTTTAAAACATAATGTCATAATATCAAATATAATTAAATTTTAATAACGGAATGTAACGTGTAAAACAACATCAGTAGTATGCGAGCATAAAACTGCGATTTTGAAAAACAATCTACAAAATGATAATAGAACACAACTTTCAAGTTGCAACTTAATACATTTTGCCATCTTTGAGTTATTTCTTCTGCAATGTATTTTCGAACTTGAAATAAATATATTAGTAATTTTTTCTTTTAAGTTATTTTCATTATAAGACAGGCCTTGTTATCAGTATGCTTCATTTTATTCAAATAAATTACATGAATAAGAATAATGAAAATTTAAATAATATTAAATAAATGTTGTTCTCTGTTTTATGTTATCTTCATTTTTGAGACAGACCTTGCTTTCATAATGGTTCATTTAATCTAAATTAAGATTTCATGATACCGGAATAATAGAGAGAAAGTTGAAAATACTGAATAAAAACATCAAATAGAATACACACTTGTTTTCAGCGTTCAACATTTAGGATTACTCGGGTGAAGGAAAAGCCACCATTATGCTTTTTAAAGGTTGGTGAAATATCATTTTTGTATTTTTGTATAATAATTTATAAATAATAATAACTCCATGTTAACAACTAACAAAAAACAACAACAAAAATAAAAAAACAACAAAAAAACACAAAAAAAACAAAAACAACAACAACAAAAAACATTAAAAGCATTTTTGCAATGTTGTCATAATATATACTTAAATTATCTATACGACCTACGAAATCCATACTTTATTAGATTACAACAAAATGTATTCAAGTTTACTTTACTATACTTGTACTACTTGCTTACTATGAGCTTTAAAACTGAAATTTTGCACATCGGTTAATGGTCTAGGCCTACATCAAACGCAACATTATTCTTGAAAACATATTTCCAGTCCTGTCATGTCAAAAACCTTATAAAAGTCCCTTTATTATAGATTGAATATAATAATTGCTTTCCTATCTTGTAAATTATTAAAATTTTATAATCGTGTAAGTGAACCCTTAGTTATAGTATCATTTGAATCTCAAATTATGTTGGAAAACATTTTTATGTGAACAATTCTCTGTAGAAAAAGAATTAATACATCAATACTTTAAGGTTTATTTCATTAAATTTGTAGTTCAGTTATTTTTATATTTCGAGACAGAACCAAACCGGTAATTTATAAATGTCATTTTTGAAATGAATAAATTTTAACTACATTGTGACTTCCATGCAAATTACTTAAAAGTATCAATCCCCCGGTATTTCAGGAACAAAATATTATTCAGGTTATAAGGCAAGTAACATTTTGGAAACTATAAACAGGACACCAAATATGAAAATAGAAATCTTTTTGAGAAATTATATAAAAAAAAAACAATTAAAAAACATTTCTGAAGAATAATGTGCCTTTAATATTATATAAATTGCTTTTTCAGGATTTCTCCTTTTTCTGCTGGCTGCTCCTGGAGACGTTGGTTAGTTTGATTATCTAAATTTCATGAAATTTTGTTTTATAAATAAACAAAACCTTATTCGTTTTGTTCATTATTGTATGATAATTATCGGAAACAAGTTTCTGTGATAATGACGAAAATATCTTTAAAATCAATAAATTACTCATTATGAGTAAATACCAATAATTTAATGTCCTAAGTTCTATAGTTTTACGTCGGTAAAGGCTAGATATACAAAACGTAGATTAAAGAATAAATCGTAATTGTTTTGTGCATGAAATTACCTGAAACTATACAAAATCATTTCATATTTATATCTGACTTAATGTAAATATTACAAATGATGTATTTCTTCAGCTTCAATATCTTGTTATTCGTGTAACAACGTTGACAATTTAGACAGTTGTAAAACTAAAACAACATGCGAGGAAAGACAGGTGAGTATGTTCTCTGAAATATTGTCGTTACATTGGAATGAGTTCCATTTAATAAATCTAATTATTTGAATACGTTTAGATAAGTTTGTCATTTCATGATCGACATCTGACGTTTAAATATGGTATTTTTAGAGATTCACATTTACATTCTGTACATCTTTGATGTTGTTTTTTTGAAAAATTAAAATATATTTTACCTTCAGTCATGTTTCACACGTTTAGAAAAGAATGGACAATCTGCCTCTTTCACACTTGGGTGTATACAAAATGAGGTAAGATACATTTGTTCCCTGTATGATGTATTTTAAGTACTACTACTAATGATAAATACATGCGCCTTTTTCGTCATTAAAACACTGACATAAAAAATCATTTAAAGCCTATTTGAAATACATATCATAAAATTTAGATATGAATGTTGTGCATTTAAACATTGCACGGTATAGAGTAGGATGCCCCTCGACCGACATATACCTATTGACAAGGAAAATAAATAACATGGAACAAAAAAAATATTTAAATTATTTATCTTTTTTTTATTTTCATTTTTTGATATTTTTGTTTAACTGTGTTCCAACGTTACAACTCAATTACTGGAAAAACAATTTGCCATACAATTATGGAAGCAATATGATTCGATTTTTTTTGCATAAAACATTTATGCTGAGCATAATTCTTATTCGCTTCGTCAAAAAATCATTCAAAGGCCATTATGTTATCTATCTAACAATATTTCCGCAAAAACATTAGTACATTAATGATATGTTTTGATGTGAAAATGCCACAACCGCCTTAATGTGCAATCAAGTTGTCTATACTTGTGGCGTAAGTGACAATGGTAGACAACATTACATAATGCTTAGATTTTGTCAAGTAAATGCTTTTACATTGAATATATTTATCATGCCCTTTTTACAGTACTGCAGTAGCATACCAGTATACAGTAATGTGTCAAAGTTGAGCAATGGTCAACTGATACAAGAATGTGAAGAATGCTGTGGTGTTGATCAATGTAATAAAGACCTACATGTATGCAACAACAAAACCCGTAAGTATCCTTACTCATCCACTTACAGAAAAGTTTTCAATATTGGTATTCTAATTATAATTGATTGTATTGTACGATTTTACTTTTTATTATTATATAAAGATGTTTTCCAAATAAAATGCCTTAACAACATATAAAATTCTACTTGTCAACATATAAAATTCTGATAAATAACAACATATTTTAAAGTTCTACTTGTCATAAATTTGAAATAACTGATATTCTTTTTAAGAAGAGAAGATTTCTCACTCATTCACCTACTCAATCACTCACAACCTCATTAAATTTTAATTTCAATTTAAGCGCCACCTTGTAGCGATACTATAGAAAATTGTGTATACTGGGATAAAGGTTTTGGTATCTGTGAAAATATCCATAAAGCTAAGTCAGTTTGTCGTAAATTCTGCAAACTGTGTGATCTAGGTAACTACATTTATACTGTTTCTCATATAAAATGCTCACAAAATTAAAATGAATTTAAATATAATGATTCTAACTGTACAAATGTAAACACGTCTCTAGATGTTGACTGTAATTTTACAATTGAGAGAAGTAAAAAAGTTTGTCGTATTAAGTGTAATCATCGTTCGGTCACATCTACAAGTGATGTTATTATTATTTATTTGAAGTTGACGGTAACTGGGCAGATTGGTCTTCATGGTCATCATGTGACGTCACATGCGATCATGGAAAACACACACGAATTAGAACGTGCACAAACCCTGCACCTGCTTACAAAGGTCTGGATTGTAATGGAAACAACACGGACTTTAAACCTTGTACTCGGCCATTATGTCCAGGTAAAAGTATAAGTAAATTGATTATTTGTATTTTCAAGTTTTGACCATATTGAGAACATTTTGTGTATAAACATAAGTACACCCAACAAATGATGATTTATTGATTTATACATTATGATGAAATTAAATACAATTAGTTCCTTTTGTTTACAAAAAATATACATAATGAGAAAAACTAGCAAAATAATGCCTCAAAATAATGCCTTGCTGGTAATAATTGTAATTTTCTTTTATATAATTTGTATAGTTTGATTAATATATTTATGTTTTATGGTCGTCTGAACAGCACAAATATGAGTGTACAATGAATGTAAATCACTGTGGTAATGGCATGAAATTTAAAAATATAATTTTATAATTTATATTGTCTACTGTTTACTTTGTTCTTGTCAAACGTTAAAATGATCCTGTTTCAGTTCATGGGGGCTGGGCGGGATGGTCAAGCTGGGAGTCGTGCCCTGTAACCTGCGATATAGGTATTCAAAAGAGACATCGTAAATGTACTAACCCGTCTCCACTTCGACACGGCAACCATTGCTTTGGTGAATCTATGGATGTAAAATTATGCAAGCAAAAGCCATGTGATGGTATGTACATATTCATAATAAACATAATGCTCAAACATCTCATTTGTTATTAATTGCACGTAGGAAAATGTTTAACGTCACTATTTATGTTTTGCACATAAATACATAAATTATCTGCGTTTTAATCGGCATTAATGATCTAAGATAGGAGTCATCATAGCATGAAACTCTCTCTCTCTCTTCCTTTTTATTAAAAAAAGTATATTAACGTCACGATAATCCAATAAAAAGCGGACGCTCAGTATTATAAATATCATCTTAGCTGTATCTGAGAACATTTAAATATTGCCTTTCGTGTGCTTATATATTAAGACTAGATTTAAAGCTTGAAATAAAAGACAAAGTATAAAACTCTTCCGTTATATGCAAGTTTTATGACAACATGTGTATATGTTTAAATTTATGTTTGAACTACTTTTTTCTTCATTCACTCTTCTTGATACATTTATATTTTTTAATTGATTAATTAGTTGTCTTTCATCTATTAGCACTAGGAAGGAGGAATCGTAGAATACATGAAAGTGATATATTGTAGATATATAAATGCATTTGTAAGACATGGCTAATTCGTGTGTAAATATACATACGGCGTCATCAGATATATGTAATAAGACTGAAATGAAAATATTTCAAACAGTAATCATAATATTCATATCTACTTGTGCATTGTAAATAATGGGAAAGTAAAAGATGTATTTGGTTGGTGTATCCTTTACGTACATTATGCAGTAAGCAGTATTTCAAAGAAGTGGTGTTCCATCATAAGCAATTGTTTATCATGCGGGAATGGTTACTATTGTGTGAAAACATCTATACGACTATAAAATGATTGATACATATTATTGTATATTTTTATAAAAGACTCTAACGGAGGTTGGTCAATATGGAACAAATGGAACAGCTGTAGCGTATCTTGTGAAGGGGGAGTAAGAATCAGGTCAAGGTCATGCACAAATCCAAAACCAGGAATTCATGGAAGATCATGTGTTGGTGATCCCGTGCAACAAGACACCTGCAACAATACTGACTGTCGTAAGTTACTTATTGTTTCAACTCATGAGCATTATGTCTTATCATATACATTAATCATGTGTCATATTTGAACATATTATATTTATTATTTCTATTCAAATTGAACATTTGATTGAACATATTCGCTGAATATTTCACTAGTTTAATTTTGTGCAAATTTATGCGAAACATATTTTTCTTATTGGTAGACACTTTAAGAGTTATACACTTTATTTACATTTTATTTGCTTTTTTCATATCTTAAAAAGTTAACAAACATGTTGACGTGATTGTAAGTTAAACGTTATATCAATCAATTAGTACAATTATTTGAAATAGTTGTGTGTATTTTTTCAGCGCATGGTTCAAGTGTTGCTTTTAATGCCTACCATGTAAATGACTGCAGTCCAGCGATAGGACAAACTATTATTTTTTCTAAAGTACTAACAAATGAAGGAGAGGCATATAACAAGGTCAATGGTATCTTCACTGCACCGAAAGATGGATTATATACCTTTTTCGCACAGATGTGTATTTATTCGGGTTTTAGAATGCATTTTGAGATAGTGGCAGGAACAAAAGTTTTCGCAACAGCATATGGGTATACTTACAGAGGTAATGAGTGTTCATCGGCACAGGCGATTGTACAGTGCAAAAAAGGTAACAAAGTATTTGTCAAATGGAACACATGGTCATATTCTTCAATTTTCCTTGCCCAAGCTACCTATTACAGAAATTCCTTCTCTGGAAAATATAATCTGTAATTGTTACAATAAATGTACTGATTTTCTTATGAACTGATAAACATAATAAAAACCACAAAGTTAATTAACTTTAATTTATTAGTGATTTTAATATATATATTACTTTTCATTGTTATTCATGCTAAGCGACATTTTTCTTTCGTTGTCACTTTTTTCAATGATTAGAACAAAATCAATTGTTCTTACAACTCAAAATTGACCATTCTTTCTGCATTTACATGTATTTATCTCATATTTTACTCTCATGTGTGATGTTTGGAAAGTGGCCAATCGTTTTTTTTCCCGTAATTTATACCTATTTTGATGAGCAGATGTACATTAAAATTCCTAAATAACTATAATCACAGTCTGATTTATTATTTGCTGATGTTCTTGGTTCCAATAAAATATTAATTACAAATGACTTAGAAGCGTTTTTTTCTTTCGTTTCAATTGTTATCATTCATGTTAGAATTAATTCAAATGTCATGTCTTTATAATTTGCATAAACGTAACGTCGATCAGATTGTGTGCTCTTATCTATAGTGATATGTAGTGTGTTTTTGAAATTTTAATTTTAATATTTATACAAGTTGCGTAAAATTATGAAACTGACAATGAAAAAACAACAACAACAAAGTAACATGTTGTTCTTGTTTACAAATCGGTTAGTCTACACAATGTGTACAACAAAGACAAAACAATGACAGACAGACATGTAGTGATATATGCGATTGTATAAGGGTTACTACCTATTTGTGTTGAAACGACAGAATTATACTAAATTATCCAATATGTCAATTTTATACAAATTATATTTGTTGTGTCAAACTTAATTTAACCGTTTTGAGGTCGTTGCATTTTCAAAAGAATTATGATATTCGATTTCGGATATATTGAAGTTTACAATGTATTTTGATTTTATTTCGATCTGGAATTAACTAACATTTTGTATTTCATATATTAATGTATAAAATTGCATTCTTCTATTCTACAAGATGAAGATATAACATGTTTTGTTTGTTAACGTGACAAAGTGATAAAGTGTTACCATTCATAAAATCATTTAATAATCGCAACGTAATTTAACAAAAAATCACATGGTGCGTAAACTTAAAAATAACGATACAATATAAGCAAAATGTTATTGTATGTCACATTTGTAAAAAAAGGATTAAAATGTATGTTTGAATGTTTTTGTAATGTATGTCTTTACATAAAGATTATTAACTTGAACGAAAACACTTTGGTTCAATCTTAATATTACTTAGACACTGGTTGTTTATGTTTTTTTTATATACAAGTAAACAAGCTTTAGAGTTGGAATTCTGTTTCTTGAAATACAATCATGGTATACTTAGCAGCAAAGTTTGGATTGTTAAGCAATAATAGCAAAGTTTAGAATCATTTTAATATAGAATGCAAATTTATGTATGTAAGTTGATGATTATACACATAACATGCACTTGTGAGTATCATTTTATTGACCCATGTAAAATATATTGTTAAATTATGTTAAATGTATTAATATTCCGCTTAATAAAGATGATAACTATTAATTGATCTTTTGTCATTGGTTTGATTTACATTCTTCAAATATGTAAAAATGGTTAAACAGACTGATAACCTGAAATCAATGCATTTAAAAACGTAACAAAAGGCGGATTAAAACCGTTAAGGACAAGAAAACTGCATCTACAGGTACAGTTTGTTGAACCAAATGTGAATGGCAATTGACAGCAATTAGCTTTCTGCAGTAAAAGCGACATACACAGCATAAATATTATTTTGTTATTTGTACGTATTTTAATACTAGTACGTCGCATTACAGTTTGTTTGCTGCTGCACAACTTTGTTTAACTGTACAATGATAAAAACGCTCTTACTGTAATTCTAGATTGACATTGTCAAATAATTCAAATGCAATTAGAATTGATAGTGCAGTTTAATTGATTACTTTAATTGAGAAATAAAACAGGTTGCTATATCCATGTAATGATTCGTGGCGATTTGCAACAACGAGGTCCAATAAGCAAAATGATTTACAATATATTTTCAGATTTTTTTTCAGTAGAAGGCACGCCAATAAAAGAGCAAAATTGGTTGTCAATTAGTCATCTACCAAGACCCTTTTTATTTGATGCTCCTTATCTTGATGCTAAATTTTAAAATATAACTTCTAGGTATCATATATCACCAAACAATATGTGGTTTGCTTATCAAATTGACACCAGGGGCAGGGTCAATATTGATCCACGGGGCATGCTTGTAAAGGTCAATAGGGCAATACTGCATGCTAAATGTCAAAGCCCTAGACATTTAAATTTCACACAATGACACTTGTGCTTCCCTATATCATTAGTCTATTTAAATCCAGTCATCCCGCGGGGATGGGGGAATTATGATCTCAGGAATATCTAATCTGTGTTCTGCCTATTTTTTTCATTTTAAGTTATATTTCTGCAACACAACCAATGTAGAACCCAGTCAACCTGCACATCGATGTAGTTTGGCTACGTTCTGAGCTGTTGGTAGCACAAATTTGTACTTTGATAATGAAACCTTTGTATAGACTTTTCCAAATTCAGAAGACAAGCCCATTACACGAATTCAGCAGGATAATGGTTGAACTGATGCATATTTCTGTGTTCCTCCTACATTGTCTTATTATTAATCAGTCATGCATGGCCAATCTGTACACTGACATTGTAACATTTTTAGGGAGGAGGGCAGTTTCTTTGGAAGATGGTATTTTTTTATCAATAAAGAACTGTTGATGGAAACAGACAAGAACCAACAAAGCAGAGCCCAGTAGAGGAACCAAGACCTTAACTTGCATCGAAGGCATGGTTTCTTAAAAAATATGACATAGTAGTGCAATTCCATGAACAGCGGCGTATGGTCCACAAGTAAAAGAATGCTTTTGCCCTAAACGAGAAAACAATGGGCGGAACTAAATAAAATGGAATATTGAAAGGGGATCTGAGGTTATGAAGACTGCATATCACAGACAAGACGTCAAAAGACAATTTTAAAATGCAGGCAACATATCCTAAGGGTGATTATACAGTATTCAAGTAGGAATACTGGAACCACCCAAGTTGACAATTGCCAATTAGAAGAAACTAAAAGTACCACATAACATGTTAACACAACAATAATGTCGTGCTGAACGATCTGCACTTCCATTCAATGAGATCTTTCTATCTATACAGTTTTGTGTTGATATCTCTTATAGTTTCAGAGTTATGTCAAGGGTAATATTCAAAGTGCAAAATGAACAAAGGGCAATTACTCCAAAATTAGACAAGGCTGTGTTTACTTTAATTAGCATTGCAGTTCTATCCAATGAGATCTATCTACCTACAAAGTTTCATGTTGATATCTCTAATAGTTTTAGAGTTATGTCCCGGACAAAAATCAAAATACACAAAGGGCAATAACTTCAAAATAAGGCAAGACAAAGGTATGGTTATTTAACAATGCACTTCTACTCAATGAGATCTACAAAGTTTCATGTACCGTATAAGTACTTATTTCTGTGGGCTTAATATTCTGCGATTTTTGTTAAAATAAGGGGTTTAAAATTTCTGCTTATCTTATTTCTGCGTTGTCATCATTCTCTTCTCGCACTGATGCTTTTTTTTCTGCTGTAACAGGAGCCAGGACTGTTTGGCTTAAATACCCAGGTTCGATCCAGATTAAATAGTGTGTGCTTATTTTGGAAAGAAACAACTAAATCTAATAACTTTATACTCACAATTTTATTATAAGCAGACAAGCTGTATGAAATATATAACTGAATATAATACCAGATTCTATATATTTCTGAAATAAACTCCTAACCAGTTCTTTTGAATATAAATTTGTATGAATTAAATAAATTTTTCTCTAAGAGCCAAAAAATGTAACCTAAAATCTAAATTATAAAGGAAAAGAAAATTTTTAGAGAGAGACATATGGTTCAGTTCTAAGGCCTATGAATTAGGTAACACTTTACGTTTAGCTCGGCGACCAAAGCACTGAACGCTGGGCATAGGATTGGAGCCTATTTATGCCAGGGTTTCCCGCCAAAAATTGAGGGACATTACCAAAATAATCATAAAATCTAGTACTGTCATTGAACTGCATATATAAAACTGTAGTGAAACTTATAGTACATATAGTTATGTTATTCTTTAACAACCCACTGGAAGGAAAAACAAGAAGCATGAAAATATCATGCTGTAAGTACAAGTACACTATACTGTAACTTAAAGGTGTATAACCATACTTTTAGAAGATGCACTGATAATGTAAGGAAACTGTCTGAAACGAATGATTCCAGGTCCGTATAAACATGTAGTTTAAGGACAAATTCTCTATACAATTGAAACATATGAAAAGCAAGGGTTATAACTGTTTCCCGAAACGTACTAAAGCAGTTATCCTATGCATACATGTATAATAATTGAAATAAAATCAAGGTGTATACCTTTAATAAACCCGCACTCGGTGTACTGAAGAAAAGTAGTTCAAAATAGGTCATACCAACATAATAATATGATTAAATTTAGTCAATAATAATTTCGAAAATTAGCAGGAAGATATTTTAATTGTAACATAGTAAATGTCATTATTAACAAAACACAAAGTGAAAGATTTCTCTGATTAAGATCTAACAAATGTAACCGTTAAAGTTGAAAGTCCTGAATAAATGAAAGTCACCCTTGAAGTACACTAAGAATAACTTCTGCGTTTCATTATGATAAATTATGCACTGTATTTGAAGAATGTCATAAAGCACTGTTGATCTTCTTGCCTTCGGACATCCGCATTGAAAGTAGAATAAGAACACATTTGGATCCACATCATACCCATTTTTAGGTCTAATGCCTGGTTTGACCTTAAATGGACCTACTCCAGTATAGGCGACTTATCTGCGGCCCCCGGATGGGTTTGGCGGACCTAGCAGCACGCCGGCTGACCAGGCGAATACAAAAAACAAATATTTAATGTTGAGTACGTTGCCATTTCGGTTTCTGTGGATGACAATTGCCCTTGCTCAACCGTGGCAACCTCATCCCGGCAATCAACTTGTTTCCCAGTTTGGGTGTTAGCCAGTCAAGCCTCTGCCTCCGCTGTTATACACTTCCGCTTCCGTTATTGCTGGGCGCGTATATCCGGTTTATATGGAAGAACATTCCCTGGACTAAGATAGGCCTCGTTGATTTCCAGACTTGACGAGAAACTGCATTTTGATGATTGGAAATATTCGTCTTTCTGGCCGACGTTTTACCACAATTTGGGCACCTTCACAACTCTATAAACTCCTCGTGCTTGTACCCCAAGTGTCTCATGAAAGTGCTATGGCTAGCGTACATATGGTACCCACATTGTGTTATCGGACATGGGGTCGGGTGACCAGGCCACAATGGCCTTCTGTCAGATTCCGCGTCATCCACTCCTGCCAACACCTCGCCACCACCTTCTGTCAACACCTCGCTACTTCCTTCTGCCAACACTTCACCACCATCTTACCTCCACCTTCTGCCAACACCTCACCTTTACCTTCTATCTCATCACCAACATCATCTATATAATCAAGAACTTCTTCCTCGTATCCTTCTAAAATATCTGGACGCATCATCTACAAAAGTTAGGTTATAGTAACCTTTAAAACATATTGAACATATTTTTTAAACAAAATGTGTGTATTTTGTGCGTTTTTTTTCTGATACTTATGCAAATTAAATCGCACAAAACCCGAAAGAAATGAAGTTCTACCAAAGTGTCTCAGCCCGGTTAAGACAGATTTTCTGAGATAAACCCCATCGTAGTACTATATCATTATAGTCTAGGCTCAAATAATGAAGTAAGATCATGCTACTGACAGAAGAAGAACTGCCGCGCTATAATTCTAAATATGTTTACAGGTGATCTTCTTCATTTTGATTGTTCAACCGCACACTGATAGAAAATCAATGCATTCAAAAATACTATTCTATTCAATTTACATCAGTACATGTACAACAAACCTATTGATATATTTGTTAAAGATAGTACATTATTATAGACCAAGAAAATAACTTTGTAAACTGGACCAATTAAAGACCCGAACCATTTTTCTCTCATAACAAATATCAATATCACTTAGCTTTTCAAAAAAAAATGTGACTTTATTCTATTTCAAACAAGAATCCCTCATATGTACAATTTTAAGATATCTCTATACCTTTATATATTAGTATACAAGCATAATTTATACTTTTCAATAATAGAAATATTTATCATTGCAAACGCCAACTGAATATACATATAATATCAATACATTCTATTTTGTCATGATTAACAATATAACTTATACCAAATAATACACATAATAAGTAATCAAGTACTGTTTGTATTATACAAAATACAAACAGTACTGTTTGTATAATACAAAATACAAACATAATGCCAAATAAAGCAATATTAACGTAAACTGTATAAGACATGGCTATGACAAAACAATAACATTGTCATTTTGATACTTGACATTATATATATACACGGATGTATATCCTACATGTAGATAAATATAATCCACACACATATACATGGAAACATTATATTGTGACAGCATACATGGGGCAAGCATATAGTGATTTCATAGATTGTTCATGTACATTGTACAATGCAATACATGATTACTGAAAAACTAAATCTATTATCAGGGATAATAAAATAACTTAGAATCTATAATCATCTCTGACATCACACAAGATACATTTAGCTGATGCATCTGTGATGCTGACCTAAAGAAAGCCCAACAAGGCAAAATTGAAAATGTTGCAGGGTCGGTATGATTGAGCCTGTTCATGGACGGTACTGGAAAGTGCAAGTTACCGTCCATGCCCCTAGCACCGGCTTAAGCAGAATTCAACATTTAACACGAACTGGTACAATTTGGAATTTTGAAACATCAGAAGATGTGTTCATATGACGGTTATCATGCATTTATTCTCCACTAAACGTGCCAATTAGAAAATATTCTGTCCCTCGAGTATATTTTGTTGCACTGCAGTTAAATAATACGTTTTGGGTATTCTATTGTTACATTACATGGTCCTGTATGTAAAGCATTCAAATTAATGATATAGTCTGCTGGATTTATACGAAAATATTATAATGCAGAGGTGCTGTATAACCTATTATGTAATGTCCCCAGGCCTGGGTCCCATATTACTGTGGGTTTTACATAATTTCACCTGAAACATGTGCTGAAGAAAAACCTCTTATGCCCCGGTCACATATTCACGGATAATGCCACGGAAGAGCTACGGTCTAATCGTTCACGAATTACTACGGAAATGTGAAATTCCGTAGTCCGCTACGGTTCCAGAACGGTCACACAACAGTATGAGTACGGAGTTCGACGGTTTTACTACCAAAAGCCCCGGGAGAGACACGGACTGTTACGGACCGACACGGTTTGGTACGGAGCGACACGAATCAGGACGGATGCACTAAGGATACACTACGGTCTGCTACGGTATAAGCACGGGTTAGTACGAAATAGTACGGGTCTGATACGGAGAAGAACGAATTGATACGGAGAAGAACGTATTGCCACGGACCTATACGGACCTATTATATCCGTCCACAACCTCTTGCATGCTCATTTTCAAAATGCCTCACAAGAAAAGAACACCTAGAAAACGAATTGCAGAGTTTGATTTTGGCGGAGAGAATTCGCCCTCATCGCGTCCGACCCCCGAGACATATCAGGTCCGATTAAAATTAATTTCGTGAAGGACGCCGGATCCTCAACAGGTTCGGCCATGAGAGCCTCATACTAAACATGAAGGGGTCTTCGTAATAGCCCATCTCTAGTCCACCATCTCCTCTTACGTGATTAGATATGAGCTAGTATTCATTAAAGAAAAATGTTGATCAATACTGCTTCTCTTTTGATTTTGAATTTTGCTGTTCATTTTACAATAACATTAATTATCGTGAATGTTTATGTTTTAAAAATATGTAAAAGCTTGTTAATTAATCTTATTATCACTGAAGGGCCAGCGTCCGAGGCTTATGAGACACTTTGTTTTATGTAGATATTTACTCATCAAACAACATCAAACAACATCAAATGTTATTCTATTACTTATGAATTGTAGGATGATATTACTATATTTTTACCTTTATGCATGTCATCAAGCAGCTCGACCACTGCCTCCGCATTCTGAGCTATTTCAATATAAAGTTGCAGCCAGTAAATGGCAATTATCATTTATTGAATGTTTACGAAAATATGTCCATATTAACAAGAAGGTAGTATTTATACCCTTGAAAAAGCACATGATACTATTAATCTATCCCACGTATGTAATAAAAATCCGTGTTTATCCGTACTAAACAGTGGTGGACCGTACCATTCCGTACCGTTTCGTGTTGCAACGCAATAAACCGTATAAGACCGTGCTAATCCCTGCCTCTCCGTAGTACAACGTATTACGATCGTAGCTTTCCGTGACAATGCCGTATTAATCCGTATTAAAACCGTACCTTATACGTAGGGTAACCGTACAAATACGTAGTTCTCCGTACCAACCCGTGGAAATCCGTAGCAGGTTGAGGCCTACGAATCAGTACGGACTAGTACGGTTTCCGTACGGACCAGTACGTATCAGAACGGTTTAATACGGACTAGTAGGGATACGCTACGGTTGATTTTTCCGTAGCAAATTTTTGTGCATGTTCAAAAATTGTCAAGGATCGCTACGGATATACAAGGACTACTACGATTGATTACGGTTACAATACGGAGAGCTACAGACCAGTACGGGTAGCTACGGACGATGTCGGAATTAATCCGTGGCTCTTCCGTGGGCGTATTCCGTGAATATGTGACCGGGGTATTAAGTATTAAGTTTTAGTTTAAATGTCTAAGTGAGCGATTTTTATTGTTTTCTACAGTGAATTTGGAAAAAAGTTACAAGCTGAAATGCATGTCCCTCATATATTGAACGGATACGTTACCACACTTCAGGTAAAACTGAGTAAGAGTAATATGAACTTGTAGTATATTAATAGGTTACTATTTAACTCAAGTTTTATCATATTTCATTATTCAAAAATAATTTTGACTACAATATACATGCTAGAACCACAATGACTTTGCAATGATGAGGCAATTTGGATTCTACTTTAAAGTGAAACAGATACGTTACCATGATATCCCACTGAGAAACATTTACTATTACCAGCTCTTAAAAGAAGGATCGCATTTATGCATTATTCAAATAAATGCTATACAAAACTTAATATTTTAATATATTTGGCAAACATATGTGTATATCTGATATATTTTAGTTTTTTGAGCAACAGATACGTTACCAATATTTTTGTTTGAATTTTAATTGACGATTTTGCTCAGTTTTGAAATGGTTTCATGTAAAAATCACAGCATAAGGTTCGTGTAACCGATAAAAGATGCCTTTATCTCGATTTTATTGGAAAACTGAAAATGTGAATCAGGAATTTGAAATTCAAGGATTAGTTGAGTTTTCTAGAAAATAAAATGTTGGAAACAGGAAAGAAACATGATATAAAAATGTACTGCTTTATTTCCTGGAGTAGATATATGTAGATATCCTTTTGGTTTGCAAAATTTGTATTGAAATAAAATGTAGAGGACTGTATAACTTCTGGTAACGTATCTGTTTATCATAGTAACGTATCTGTTTAGAAAGAGGTTTGAGTACTGTTAAATATATATAACTAAATCTTCAACAAAACTTTGGTTTGAATAAGTAATATATGGTTATGCAATATATAACAGCACTGTAACTTAAAGAAAAAAAATATATTAAACTATTTTAAATGAATGCCCGTTAGTTTCTAAATTTTAGTCAGGGTCGTATCAAGATTTTCTGTCTATGGTAGGGATGGACTAATTGGATATAGCTCAAAATCTTGGAGGTGCACATATATATTGATTGATTACTAAGTTGGTTTTCTTTATGCGATACCATTGTTTCTGATATAATAATTTTGTTAAATGTAGATAAGCATATAACTGTAGGCTTATCGGGATCATTGATGCCAACACTATAAAGTGTTGAGAATTGAGTACCGCTCAAGCCGGTGCTAGGGGGCGTGAGGGATGTTGCACTTATTCATTATCCCTCATGTACAGACTCAATCAAACCGAGTCTGCAATTCTTATGTTATTTTGTTGTGATTGATGCTTCCGAGGGATCACTTTACTTCCAGAATTTTTTACTCATATTACCAAGTATGACAAAATCAAGAATCGAGATTGTACCAGTATATAAAGAAAATGTATATACAAAAAATAAAGACAATTGAACAACAGATAAACCAAAAAGACAAACGAAATACAGAATGTCAATTCACACTATGAAACACTCACATTAATCTAGCTGTTACATATTCTAATAGACGAGTGTCTTTATTTAAATGTTCTTGTTATGTTCAATCTGTTTTTTAAAGTTATTTGACTATTTCGAGCTACACATAAAACAATAAAACCTAAAAAAACTGTAAATGATATTGTATGTTCTGTTTAATACTAAAAGTACTGGTTCAGACATATTATTTATTGGTCAGTTGTTTAAAAATCTTTATGAATATCTATCTACATGTTCAGGGGTTTTCATAATTTTGTTCATAGTATAACGGTGAAACAGATACGTTACTATGATTTAATATTCGTTTACACTTAGTGGAATAAATTTATACTGTTAAGTAAATCCGAGCTACATTGTGTCAATAGATAAATATGGAACATCAGTATTTTTATTGGCCTAAAATGCTTTTATAAGTAAATCATGTATTTGGAATAAACAAGTCTGATTAATAAGTAACATTTTCACCAGCTTCAGTTCACAAGTTATTCATAGACGTAGATTTTTTAAAAATGCATATTGATGCATATTGTTTTGTAATACTTACTGGTGCTATATTGCTGAAACAATGATGATAAATTTTTAAATCATTTATATTCATGCTTATTATTTTTATCTAGTCTCTGAAAGCAATTGGAAAAATGGTAACGTATCTGTTTTTGCACAAATCTTGAGTTCTTGGTAACTTAATTTCAGGAAATATTACAAGTTTTTTGGTGAAATGTTAAAAGAACCAGTATGTGTTCAATGTTATACATGAGTTAAACCAACAAAAAAGGTGTCTGGGTAACTATTCACAAATGTCAAGTATTCACTATTACTTACAGCCTAATTTGAATGTTTAGTGGAGAATCAATGTCGGTGAAAATATAATTTTAGGTTTCCGGCTCTAGATACATATGGCGTGACCTCTGTTTGCTGGTCATCATCCGGTGAAGTGCTCTCAGCCACTTCTTCGTCTTCATGATCGGGATAATTTGGATGGTCATGTACTTCTAGTATTTCAGACTCACTGTCACTAGAATCAGTATATGTTCTAGTTCCCTGATAAGGTTTTAAGTGGTCTACATGAACGGTAACCCGTTTCTATGTTTCAACATGTTCAATAGTGTAAGTCACATCAGTGATTTTCTTAATGACAGTATATGTACCTGTCCACCCTAGCCCAAGTTTTGTATTAGCTATTATGGGATACCAACGCCAAACTAAACTGTGCTCAGTGAATTGTCTAGTTTTTAAGATTTTTTCATAGGCTTTCTTTTGTCAAGACGCTGCTACTTTCAGATTATGAAATGCGTATCAAAGGATACCTCTAGTGATTCTCTCATCCATTCTACATATTGACTAGGGCAAAGTTTGTCCTTTGTGTCAGGGCAATCACCAAACATAATATCAATTGGGTATGTAGTTTGTCTACCTAGCATTAGTTTGTTTGGGCTGAATTTAGTACTTTCATGACAGGTGGAACGAAAAGCCATCATGACAAAGGGAAGATGGTCATCCCAATCATTTTGGTTTTAATTTAAAAAAATAGACAACATCTGAAGTAACGTGCGATTCAGGCATTCTATCATACCATCTGATTTAGGATTGTAAGAGGTTGTCCTAGTTTTTTCGATATCAAGTAGTTTACACATGTGCTTGAATAAATGAGATTCAAACTCACGGCCTTGATCTGTATGAATATAGGCGGGGACCCCGAACTTGCATATGAATTCATTTACCAGTTTATCTGCTACAGTTAATGCTGTATGATCTTTCAAACTGTAGGCCTCTGAGTATTTAGTGAAATAGTCACCGACCACCATAATATACTGATTTTCATTACTAGTCATAGTAAGAGGACCTAAAATATCAATGGCTATTCTATCTAATGGTCTTGTAGAAATGTCTTGCTTGAGTTGAGATTTTCCTAAACCGGGACCAGGTTTCCTACGAGCGCACATATCACAATTTTGGCACCAGGTTTGAACATCCTTTGTCATACCGGGCCAGTAAAACCTTTGCTTTATACTTTTGAGAGTTCGGTCTCTTCCTAGGTGAGCAGATATACGACTACTGTATAGCTGAGCAAATATTTTAGACCTAAGTACTGAAGGGGCCAAAATTTGCAATGAGGGATGTTCTGTACCAGGTACATCATACCTTTTACGGTACAAAATTCCATTTTCTACAACAAGAGACTCCCATATACTCCAGAGAATCCATGCAATCTTATTCGGGAATTAATTTCATCTCTTGAGGGTTTTGCCTGATACCGATGTTTCTTTTCTACTATTTTTGATATTGCAAAATCTTCATTCTACAATTTTTATTTAATTAGAATCTGGAAACCAACCAACCCCAAATTTTCCGTTATCTTCTTGAGTATAGGTAAAAATATGCTACTATCAATTTAAAAGTATCGGGCCAAATTTTCTATCCGATGCAAATTTATTTATCCCCAAAAATTTGGGGTTTAAGGTTTTTTGTATTACACTTGGGAAAGGAGGGGTTTTTTTTAAACGACAAAGGGGGCCGTTTTGGAAACAGTCCTTTTTCAAGGCCCTTTCGTCTTGGTAACAGGGAAAATTTTCCCTGGACTGCCTTTTTAAAGCGTAAACGAAAAGTTTCCCGAATGGGGTTCCATTGGTTAAAAATTCCCCCCAGAAATTTTTAAAAATTTCTTAACCCCTTTTTAAAAAATTTTTGGGCAAGAAATGTCGCCCCCGAATAAAGCCCAAAAAGCCTTTTCAAAGTAAAAAGCCAAAAATCAATGAAGGAGTAAATACCCTTTTTGTCCCTTTTTTAAGGGGGCTTACGGGTTGGGTTCCCTTTTTTTTGCCCTTTTGACTTTGTGATAAGACGGGTCCCATTCCCCTGTTAATCCTCTGTTTTGAAATAAATTTACCCTTTTTTGGGGAAACCCGAAAAAAGGGATTTTTCCAAAAGATTTTTCCATTCAAAACTAAAATTGGGTTCTCATCCCAAAAAATTTTTGGGGTTTTTGTTAAAATGGGGAATGGTGCAAAACAGAGAATCTTTATGATTTCGTAGTGTTAGTATACAAGAAAAATACGCAAATCTTTTTATTTTTTTGTATTTTCCATCTTGAACAGTTTAATGTATTTTATACTGAGCAACTTATTCCATTTTTAATACCAAACCTAAAATCATCTGTTTTTAAAAAGATGGGACTTTTTTTGGGTTTAAATTTTTTTTTGCAAAACGGAAAAGTTCAAAAAAAACATTAATTTTGAAGAGCAATTTCAAAGGTTTTGCCAAAAACTATAACATCATCTAAGTAACAAAGACATTTTTTCCATTGCATCTGACTCAATACCCGTTCTATCAACCGCTGAAAAGTTGCTGGAGCGTAGCAAAGCCCAAACGGCATGACTCTGAATTGATGAAACCCCATGTGTGAGTTGAAAGCAGTGAGATGCTTGTCTTTCTTTGACATTGGAATTTGCCAATACCCGCTAGCAAGATCTAAAGTACAGAAAATCGGTATCCAGTGAGAGCATCCAAGGATTCTCCAATTTTAGGAGGGGATAGGCATCCTTTCTAGAGACTGAGTTTTATTTTCTGTAGTCGACACAGAAACGTATAGACCCGTCTGACTTTGTTATCAATACCACTGGGGCAGACCAACTACTATTGCTAGGCTCAATGATTCCTTGATCAATCATCTTATTGACTTCAGTTTCAACTATTTCTTTCTGAGACAATGGCAAACTTCTTGGGAGTATTTTAATAGGTTTACTATCACCAACATCTATTTCATGTTCAACAAGAGGTGTCTGACTAATCTTCCCAGAATCGTCGGTAAAGATATCTTGATATTCTTTTAACAAATTTGAAACATTCACAAGTTGATCTCAGAAGCTTCATCAAGTTATGGTTTAAGATTATCAGGTATTTCAAATCCACTACCACCATTAGCTGAATCGAAATATTGAACACTTTATATCTGACATAAACTTCCTACTGACGTGTCCTTTTTGAGTTTAATGTTATGATCAGTGATGTTAATGAGATAGAAACTTTACATTGACATCAAACTGGTCAAGAAAGTCATTTCCAATGACTGCATTTATATCATCCAGTTGTGCAACTACAAACAAAAAACAAGAATAAAGATCAACAAGGCAAAGGCAACGTTCACAGGACGCGGCCCCCGACACACTCAAAATACCTAGAGCGGACATAAGGGTGAAAGCAGTGGGACATGTAATGCGAAATAATATCAACTAAAACGGGCCAAGAAGGGAATTAAAGGGACAAGGGCTGTAAGGGTGAAAAGGTTGGGGGGGGGGGTAAAAATGGGTGAGGGGGGATTGAGAAAAATACTTACCGTCAACGACAATCCAACAAGACAGACATCACAAAACATGTAAACATCCAAAACAAGTAACAAAACAAACATGAAAAACACGTGAAGGAACACAGAGGGGTACCACCAGGGGAGTTTAAACCGGTTTTAGGCGCGCCAAACCTCACTTTAAGCCCCAATATGTTCCTGAATGACATTAAAGTGTAATTTAAAATAATCCCCGCCAAGTGAAATACTAACAATGGTCATGGTTACATTAGACGAAATAAATAAAACACATACAAAATTATGTTAAAATGTATAAAAAGGTACAGCCTAATGACCATTACCAAAGTACTTGATGCCTTTAAGGAAGGCAGAGCAACAAGAAAATCACCTACAAGGGTCAGACGAAGCAAGACAGAAGACGAACATAAAGACAATCAGTCCCTAAGGGCTTTAAGAACTGTCCATCATAGAGTCTCCCACTTTGTCCTTCAGATGTAATTAAAAGAGGAAAGCGTAGCGTGCAATGTAAAAGGGTTAAACACCGAGCATGCGATATGCCTTAAAATAATTGGGTCATAACCTCTTTTAATAAACCGTTTGATAATTTTAGTGAAGACGGCAGAAAAATTACTATGACCCATGATCCTACGAAGTTTGTAAACCACATCTCCATAGAAGTCAGGTTTGCTAATACCTAGTCGTAAAAGAGTTTTTAAATTACAATTAAATTTTAAAACTAAGTCTGAATTACGATGGTAAAACTTTGTAAAATATTTACGCAATTTATGATAGCGATAACCTTGTTTAAGAAGTTTGTTAGTAATAAATAAATTGCGCTCATTAAAATCATCAACACGACTGCACGCCCTAGCAAATCTAATTAATTGAGAAATATACACCCCATATGATGTAGCATGAGGTACATCTCCATCTAAATGTGGATAGTTAACAATATTAAAATCAAAATCATCTCTTTTATCGTAGATTTTAGTTACTATAGTATTGTTAACGATAGAAATGTTTAAATCTAAAAAAGATGTAAAAACGTCTGAAGAGTTAGTTTTATTCAATTTAAGCTCACTGGAATATATTTTAGAAACCAACTGATCGAAATAAGGATTATTCATGTTAAGAATGTCATCTAGGTAGCGGGAATTGTTGTTAAATGCATGTATAATTTCCTGATGTGAAGTAGGGGAAAGACTTAACATAAAATCCCTCTCATAGTAGTAAAGAAATAAATCAGCTATCAGGGGAAATCTGTATTACCAAACCTAACATAAATGTTATCTAATAAAAAGAAAGTGCTTTACAAACTTCGTCACAGGTCCACATTGTATATTGTTTAATGATACCATTGGTAAAAAAGACTTCTTTGAATTGCAAGCAAGAAACGTGACCTGTTCTCTTGCAAATGTTCAAAAGGTTCATTGTCAATCTCAAAACAGAGATGTATTGTACCTTCGACCTTAACATTGGTACCATTGGCTGCAGTAAGGAGGGCTGAACACTGTTTAAGATCGGCTTTAGAGAGACCAAGTTTCTGAAATGTTGGTATAGAAATGATTGAGGCTGCTGAGCCTGAATCAACTAGTGCTTGAAAGTAACAATCATTATACAAAAGCTTAGCATAGAGACATGATCTTTGTTGTATAGGACAAAGTGTGATGTTGTGATAATGCCCATTTTCTAAATTAGTTTCTGAGTTGGCTGTACTTTCGGGCGCAAGAACAGCCTGACCTAGTTTCCCGAACTAGATTTAGGACAGTTAATGGCAATGTGACCTTTTTCGTGACAATTGTAACATTCAAAATTGTGAAGTTTTGCTCTATCCTTGCTATCAGTTCTTTCTCTACTCTTGCTCCTACTATTACTCCGGCTTATAGAGTGAGTGAGGCGTTCAATTAATTTGGCCAGATCATTTAATGAAACGGAGTCTGCTCTACTTTTGTGAGTTTGGGATGACTGACTTGTAGGCTCTGAGACTGCATTAATTTGACTGTCTTCCTCAAAACGAGGTTTTCTTAAGATACCCTGTGAACCTTCAAATGTTTCGAATTCAACAGCTAAAGCAATAGCACTATCTATTGTAGTAGGGTGTCGATATTGCACATGGCTACGGACTTCAGGGCGAAAAAGGCCATTTATAAATTGGTCTATGACGTAAATCTCTCTAGCCTCTAAACTAACACCCGGAAATGCTTGTGAACACAGTCTTTGCAATGCATAACCGAAATCAGAGGCATTCTCATGCCTTTTCTGTTTCCTATTTCGGAACTCACAACGAAAAGCTGTTTCGCGTTCTATTGGATTGAACCTACGGCCTATAAGATCTTTGACGGCCACATAATCAGTAAGACTTTCAGATTTTATCTCACTTAACAGCTTTTGAGCGGGACCTCGCAGTGACATTATCAATTGCTGTGCCCTCTCTTTGTCGTCCCATTCATTCCAGTTAGCTACGTTTTCGAAATGTATCAGATAATCACGCCAATCTGTGTTTTTCCCATCAAATTTGTCAGGTTCTTTGTGTTTATGTTTGTGTTTTGATGGAATACTGGTATGTTGTTGTAAAGTCTGTGTTTTAGGTTTTGCCGAAAACCTTTGTTGCATATTGGCTCCACTGTGGTTAAGATCAGATTGTGACTCATGGCAGGACTGAGTTTGATCACTCAATGTAGGATCCAGTGTGGCAGTACAAGTATCTGTATTTCGGGTACTTTGTTTTTTACGTTGTAAAGTACTGGGTATATCTTCTTGTGGCACCTCCTGTATTTGGTTTCTAATGTTTGAAGATTGTGTTGGTATCCCGTAAGAGGTTGTCTCTGCTTGTTTTGATCTGAAAGCTAAGCTGCCTGGTTGATCAATACGAGTTGGCTCTACGAATTGTGTTTCTGCGTGAGGTTCTATGTATGGCGTATATGCTGGTTCGTTGCTTTTATTTAGAACCGCACTTGACTGACCTGGAGGCCTACCCTGTATCGGATGTGCATAAACATTAGGTTGTGTAAGACCTGTGTATTATGGTTGTATACAACTTCTTGTTGCTGTGGTTAACCCATATGTGGTAAGGAATCTAAAGGAACACCCTGTGTTGTATCGGGATTGGGTACAAAATCTAAGGGAACACCCTGTATATTACTTTCAGAGTAATTGCTGTTTGAAAACTATGTGTTTTAGTGGCAGGCTTTTCAAGTCCATGAACAAATGGCTGCATCGGGTCAGAACGATTAGGTGGAAATACACCTTTGCACACAGAGTATGATGACGGGATACTATGCCAATGATGTGGTACCATATCTAAAGTACTAACGTCAATCAAAAGTGAAGGTAAACTTTCGCTATCACCCTGTACGTTTACCATACTATTTTCATGTCTAAGTGAATCAGAATCAGTTTGCAAACTATCGTTACCTAATTTTGAATTCAATGCACTTGGTAGGCACTGTATCAACTTTTGTTTCACCCAGTACCTTTGAGAAAAGATTCCTCGAAAATTGTACATGTTCATAATGCACTGGTGTGTCAGACATTTCAGAGTGAGAGATGGAAAAGGGCGGACTTTGTTTTATCAAAATTTCAGACGCGATATCTTTTGTGTCACCCTGTAGCCTATAATATGTCATGTCACTAGATGAAACAGTATGGTCATAACATGATATAGGATATGTTGTATCTGTATGTGTGGTAAATATTTGGTTCAACTCTAAGGTCTATTCCGCTTTGTGTATTTTCAACTGCGTTTGTTTTATGACGCGGTGCACGGCTGGTATTTTGTTTAGTACCCGACGTCGACCACCAACAGTCCCACCAACTACCGGTATTTGACATTGTTTGCGTGTAAGTTCCAATGAATTTACACAAAAGCGCACATAAATATGTATATAATCCTGTACATTATTCATAAAATACTACAAATATACATGTATATATAATACACAAAAAGGACTGTTCTACATATAGAATAAACTTCCAAACTAAAACTATACTGGTCACTATGCACTAAATGTAACAGGAGCCAGGACTGTTTGGCTTAAATACCCAGGTTAGATCTAGATTTGATAGTGTGTGCTTATTTTGGAAAGAAACAACTAAATCTAATTACTTTTTACTCACAATTTTATTATAAGCAGACAAGCTGTATGAAATATATAACTGAATATAATACCAGATTCTATATAATTCTGAAATAAACTCCTAACCAGTACTTTTGAATATAAATTTGTATGAATTAAATAAATGTTTCTCTAAGAGCCAAAAATGGAACCTAAAATCTAAATTAACAAGATTGCATTTGAGAAAAATGCTATGCCACCGCATGGTTCAAATTTCATAGCTGTACATCAAAGGACAAGAAAGTAGGTCACATCATCGAAATCTAGGTCACCTGATATCAAAGTTCAATTTTACAACTAAAACTGTGCACATGGTCAAAATGTCGTTGCTGTACATAAAAGGACAAGAAAGTAGGTCACTGTCCCCTTGGGCAAGGCATTATTTTGACCCAAGGGTTTAATTCAAAACAATTTTGATACAGGTCCACCAAACAACATTTCAAGTCAAATATCTAAGCTATAGCTTTCTCCCATTTAGAAAACATATGTTTTATTTTCTGTTTTTACTATGTGTACACAATGAGAAACACTGCCCCGGGGCAGGGCCAATTTTGACACCAGGGGAAAAATTTGAACAACTTTGGTAGAGGACCTATAAATGATATTATATATCAAACATCAAAGCTCTATGCCTTGTACCTTCAGACAAAAATATTTTTTATTTTTTCACTATATGTACATAATGAAAATCAATGACCCCCGGGGCGGAATCAATTTTGATCCCAGGGCTATAATTTGAACAATTTGCAAGAGGTTCACTACACAATGTTTCATGCAAAATATCTTAACTCTAGCCTTTGTAAATTTAGAGAAGATGATTTTTTAAGTTTTTACTATATACCGATAAGGAAAACCTATGCCCCCCCGGGGGACTGGGCTAATTTTGACACAAGAGGGAAAATTTGAATAACTATTGTAGAGTACCTTTAGATGATATTATTTAACAAATATTAAAGCTCTAAGCCTTGTACCTTCAGACAATAAGATTTTTTTATTTTTTACTATATGTATATATTGAAATCAATGACCCCCAGGGTGGGGGCAATTTTGACCCCAGGGCTATAATTTGAACAATCTTGCTAGAGGTTTACTACACAATGTTTCATGCAAAATATCTAACCTCTAGCATTTGTCAATTGCTAGAAGAATTTTTTTTGAAGTTTTTACTATAGGTTTTTACTATATTATACATATAAAGAAAACCAATGACCCCCGGGGCGGGGCCGATTTTGACCCCAGGGCTATAATTTAAACAATCTGGGTAGAGGTCTATCAGACAATGCCTTTGCAAAATATCTAAGCTCTAGGCCTTTTGGGTCTTTAAAAGGAGGTGTTTTAAGTTTTTACTATATGTACATAATTATAGTGAAAATCAATGACCCCGGGGCGGGGCCGATTTTGACCCAAGGGCTATAATTTGAACAATCTTGGTAAGGGTCTACCAGACGATGCCTTATGTAAAATATCTAAGCTCTAATCCTTTTGGGTTTTTACAAGAAGGTATTTTAAGATTTTACTATATGTACATAGTGAAAATCAATGACCCCCGGGGCGGGGCCAATTTTGACCCCAGGGCTATAATTTGAACAATCTTGTTAGAGGTCTACCAGACAATGCCTTATGCAAAATATCTAAGCTCTAGGCCTTTTGGGTCTTTACAAGAAGATTTTTTAAATTTATTCTTATAATTCCTTTTAGTTGCCATGGCAACCAGATTTCTGCATGGAATGAAATTCTTTGAACAACTTTGGAAGCCATTCACCCAAGGAACAGTCCTGCCAAGTTTGGTTGAAATTGGTTTAGTGGTTTTTCACAAGAAGATTTTTTAAGTTCACTATATAATCTATATAACACATAAACAAACACACACACAAACACACACACACACAGGTGAATCGCTATATGCCACCGCATCGCAGATGCTGCGGTGGCATAAAAAGGAAAAGAGAAAATTTAGAGAGAGAAAGATGGTTCAGTTCTTAGGCCTATGAATTAGGTATCACTTTACCTTGAGCTCGGCGACCAAAGCACTGAACGTTGGGCATAGGCTGGGAGCCTATTTATGCCAGGGTTTCCCGCGAAATTGATGGACATTACCAAAATAATCATAAAATCTAGTACTGTCATTTAACTACATATATAAAACTATAGTGAAACTAATATTACATATAGTGATGTTATTATTTAACAACCCACTGGAAGGAAAAAACAAGAAGCATGAAAATCTCATGCTGTAGGTACAAGTACACTATACTGTAACTTAAAAGTGTATAACCATACTTTTAGAAGATGCACTGATAATGTAAGGAAACTGCCTAAAACGAATGATTTCATGTCCGTACAAACATGTTGTTTGAGGACAAATACTCTATACAATTGAAATATATGAAAAACCAGGGTTATAACTGCGTTACCGAAACGTACTAAAGAAGTTAACCTATGCATACATGTATAATAATTGAAAAAAATCAAGGTGTATACCTTTAATCAACCCGCACTCGGTGTACTGAAGAAAAGTAGTCCAAAACAGGCCATATGACAAAAGGGGATTTATAGCACCCGTCAAACTACAAAATTTTTAATTTACAAAAAAAACTTAGGGTGAGTGAAAATCATGCAAACATGATATTTACAAAGAGAACAAACCAAGTCACATTTTTTTTCTTTTTTTTCTAAATAAATAGAAAGAAAAATTCCCATCTTTAAAGCTGATAACGGTACATTTTAATGTTATTATACAATACCGGTTGTTGACATATTTTGACATATTCATATGGAAAGGCTAAACTTTCTGCGGTTTTTAAATCTGTGTTGTTATGAACCGCAGAAATAGCAGAAATAAAGTTCCCGCAGAAAAAAGTACTTATACGGTACTTTTAGAGTTATGTCCCGGACAAAGTTCAAAGTGTAAAAATAAACAAAGGGAAATAATTCAAAAATCAGACAGGGCAGAATTACGGTTCTTGTGCACTGCAAATCTACTTAATTAGATCTATCTATTTGCAAAGTTTCATGTTGATACCTCTTATAGTTTTAGAGAGTTATGTCCCGGACAAAGTTCAAAGTGTAAAAATTAACAAAGGGCAATAATTCAAGTATAAGGCAAGGCAGAGTTACGGTTCTTGTGCACTGCACATTATCTTCATAAGATTTATCTACCTAAAAAACTTATTGTTGATACCTCTAAAAGTTTTGGAGTTATGTCCTGGACAATGTTCAAAGTGTAAAAATAAACAAGGGCCAATAATTCAAAAAATAAGCAAGACAGAGTTACGCTTCTTATGCAGTGCACACCTACTCAATGAGATCTATCTACCTACACAGTTTCATGTCGATACCTCTTGTTGTTTCAAAGTTATGTCCCGGACAAGAAAAGCGGACGGACGGACAGACGGACGGACGGGCAAAGCGGCGACTATATGCTCACCCTTCGGGGAACCTTAAAAATATTTTAGGTCAAGTTTAGATATTGGTCACTTTAAAATTACAGACAGTTAAATTTAAAGACATATTTGTTGCACATTACACATTGCCCCAATGTGCTACACATTCATATAAATTTGTTTTTAACCCATCCATAAATGACTGGACGACGTTCGGACGATAGGCGAGCAGGACGGACGGGAGTGGGACCCTACTTAAACTATATGCTTCTCCATTTTGGTGATGTAAAAAGTAAATCTCACGATGAAGAAAATATTTCGTTGCGTTCATTGAACGCCGCCTTTCCTTGTTGATCTTGTTTTTCATATTTTAAGAATAAGGTTGATAAAACCTTAAAAAATGAGGATAAAATGTTCTGATCAATTGAACTTGTTCCCCTCACTGTTTTGTTTGGTTTACGGCTCATCAACACAATTTAGGTCATATGGCGTCGAAACAGGAAAGATGATTTTGGGTAATCTCCGTCGTAAAAAACGTAAAGCAACACCAGAGTTAAAACAACAACATCTTCTGAAGTATAAAATATACTAAAATCAATAATGAGGCCTTTTAGTTGCAAGATTTTCACACTCTTGCAGAAAAACAAGTTTCGTTGGGAAAAGTATAAGGTTGACGGAACCTTTAACAAAATAATGTGAAATCGTTTCTTTGTCAATCAAATCTGATGAAATCCAAACAAGATGATTAATGATACATTTCGATGCAAATAATCACTCTGATGCGAAAGAAAGTGTAAGGTTGTCCCGTAAACGAGCATTGAAAACTTATAAACTGTAAGGTCCTTTGGGATCATTGGTACCAGCGCTATTGAGTGTTGAGAACTGAGTACCGCTCAAGCCGGTGCTAGGGGGAGTGAGGGATGTTGCACGTATTCATTACCCCTCATGAACAGACTCAATCGAAACGAGTCTGCAATTCTCTTGTAATTTTGTTGTGATGCTTCCGAGGCATTACTTTGTTTCCAGATTTTTAATCGCTCCCTGATCAATGAAATATGGTCATACCAAATACTTAACAAGATAATTGTATCTGTTTTATGGACAAAATAAAAAAAAAATTGTGACGCGGCAGATAATGTCCAATTTGATGAAGTAAATTAGGTTGTCAAAGCCACCAAACTGTAAGGTTGAATTGTTTTATTGAGTATTTTTGGCACCATAAAACTTCCTTGTTTTAAAAGTTTCTTTGTTCGTTCGTATTTACAATTTCAAGATGCGCAATTTTGTATTTTGTATATCATTCTTTCAAATATCTTGGAAATAAAATTGCTTCTTCGTTTTTGAAAAAAAAGTATAAATGAGGATATGGCGTGGAATACTTGCTAAATAACCAAGTTGTTACATTCCATCTGTCGTTACACTTAGGGTCAATGCAGTTGGTTTGCTTGCACGTAAATTATAATGTATAACTTGCAGTCCGAGGACTTTTGCGGATAATTGTTACCAGGCGGTGCGGACAGAGTGAAGTTTGAAATTTTGACAATCAAAGTCCCTGTTATTCTTTATGTGTAAGAGGGCTGTGGTTTTAGACTTGAGGAGAATTTAACTCTATGATAAGCAGTGTTACTTTTTACCAACATTGAGAAATTATAAAGACATTTATGGATAAATACTTCAGACTGAATATTTCTCCTTTCTTGTTTTATATTGTAGCTACTTTATCATGGTGACTGCTGATTACAAGAACACGTTCTTATACGTTAGATATGGCATATAATAACAAGTTAACATTACATATTAACATTATATCTAATACAAAAATAAAGTGAAAGATATTGAAGAGTTATTTAGAGGGATGTTGCACTTATTTATTATCCCTCATGTACAGACTCAATCAAACCGAGTCTGCAATTCTTATGTTATTTTGTTGTGATTAATGCTTCCGAGGGATCACTTTGTTTCCAGAATTTTGATACGAATTTGAATGGGTGGAAATGTAAAACTCTGATCTGAGTCTTGACACGACAGAGAATGACTTTTGCAACGTCGATCACCTGAAGCACCTAATTTCAGAAGTAATTTGTTACGTTAGCTTAAGTGAAATTGATAAATATCAGTAAGTGAGAAACCTAGGTATATTTTTTGACATTCCAATGCAATTCTTGATAGTTTTTACTATACTTTTCTTCTTCTGAATCATTGTAATGCTGTTTCAAAAGTGTCGTGGGGTCAAGGGTATATTAATTAGTTTCAACGCCCAAAGACAAAGATTCATTGATATTATTTCACATTACCTTTAAGTTTTTGAAGATTTATTTTACTTATCTGGATGTGTGCAACTTGAAATATTAAATATTAAAATTTGTAAACGCTTTATATCACAAGAAAATCATATAAAAGCGAACATATGACAATATAGCTGATTATGGAACTTTTAATGTTGATTTCACAGCATAATTGTAGAACTTATATTTCACTATTATTTCAAAGTTCTGTAAGTCTATAGCCCTTATATTAAAAACGCATTCTGATCGGGAAGCCGAAGGTTCGAGTCCTATTGGGAGCGTTATTTGAAGGTGGGACTTGTTCTGAAATGGCCGCTTCGTGAGCCGCTGGGTAGTTAAAATGAATGACTACCGATGTCTATCCGCCTGGCATAGTGGTAAGAGATGGAAGGTACATGGTATGCTAGCAACTCAGAAATATATGGTTGTCCCTGTCAATGGGGTTGACACAAGACCTTTACACAAATATCAATTGTTATACATGTATTTGTAAGAAATACATTTAACCAAAGTGTTAAAACAAATGAGTTTCACAAACAACTGTGGATATTCTTTTCATAATAACCTTCAAGTTGATTAAATGATCTAATCAATAGGTAGCTTCTTATTGGTATGGGTAATGTCTCTAAAAGGTAAACGAACACAGAAACACGACTTACCCCATCTCAAGTCAGACATGGTCACCTCAAAGTCAATAGGGTTTAAAGGCTTATTATTCTTTTTCATGTAGTGGATCGGACAATGACTTTTATCACAAATTGCATATAAAAGTAATTTAGTATAACCAACGCTATTCTTGCTCATTTTGAACATACGAATCGCTTCGTAGACTTACAAGTATTGGTTAATGGAATTTTTACAATAGTATTTCTCAAACATAACGATACATTAATTGTATGAGGTTAATTGGTATAGACGGTGGTATTGGACAGTAAACGAGATACATTTTTGTGTGTGCAGTATACTGATTTAAGAATGATTTAAATCAATGTTCAAACTAGATTTGACGTGAAATAGCATTATTTGACGTAAAATATCATTATAAAAATACAACTTTATAGTAGATCTATATAATTATGTTGATATTCCGTCAAAAATTTCATTCATTTCATTTATAGTTCTACGAAAAAAGGAACAATAAAATTATTTGGTATAACATTAAGCGCCTATCTTAAATGCCGCAAGGTGTCGGAGGGGATCGGGATAGCAAGAAAGCTGGTATATTCCAATTAAAAATCACTGTTCCTTAGCCCCGTTCGTAAACAAGGAAAATTAATAAAGTAAGAACACCATGTATAATTAACTATTCAATTTTTTTTACTTTCAAATTCCTTTACACAATACATAACATTTATGCATACATTTAAGGAGGAGGAATAACAGATTTCTTTTCAGACTCTACATACAAAGTTTATTAATATATTTAAGATAATCATTCAAAAGTATCTTACCAAAGTTGTCAAAATTTTAATGCCAGACCTATTTTTAATAGATTCATTTTGAGAAAATTGCTAAAAATTGTCATCAATGCAAGGGAAACAACTCCTACTATTTCAAAATTGATATTCAATTAAAATTTCTTCTGACCCTCTTGTCATGCATACTTTATGCTTTAATATCATAAGAATAAATTTAGAAAGACCAAAGGTCATTCAAGGTGTTCAAGAGAAAAAAAATTTTTTTTGCCTACTTTTGTTTAAACCAACGACACTCAGTTTCATTGTAGTCGACAGTATTTGTAGCCTTTTTTCAAATTAGAGGTAATGCATTAGGAGGATTTTACAATATTTATTGTCATGCACTAAAACTATCCGTGAACAAATTGCACACATTAAGCAATTACACGCATTAAACCAATACAATACACCTTCAGTCCCTTTGATAATTAAAGATTTTACTGGGGAGAAACTGTTACACGAAATTTATTGTAAACTAGAAAACACTCGTAATATGGTAATTTTTATTTTTAAATGGGGAGTTTGAGGTGCTAAATTAAATTTTGATGATTAAGCTTGCCTTACATTTTTGTATTATGTGTCAGAAAAAAACTTAATAGTCCTTTTTTCATTGCCTCTTTTTTGATATCTGGTAATTTTAAGTAAGCGTTTCAAAGTATTACTTATTCTTACATATTGACTTTTTCAATAGTGATCTTCTTCATTGTCATACTTAAGTAAAAATGCAAGCATAAAGCCCAGGCTAATAAATTTAAACTCGATTTTTCAAATGTCATAACTGAAGATCTCCTAGAGTTTTTATGATAACTTTTGTTATTGCAAGTGTGTTTCTTGTGCATTTTAGCATATTTTATAAGTCAATAAGTTTGTAAATAATAATGTGATATTCGAAAAATAGACTTTTTCGGCAGATTCATGATTTGGAATATAACTGTTGCTTCCTATAAAGTCTGTAAAATACGGGAACATCCTTACATACCAATAAACAAGAAACAAAGAGACGAAGGTTTCTAGTAGTATAACAACACAGATAGATATTAAATATAAGGCAAACTTTTAAAACTGCCAAATAGCTCTAAACACATTTATCTGGAAAGGAGAGGACCCTCAAAAGCAAGAAAAATATAAAATTATAAATAAGTAATAACCTATGACTCGGTCTGATAATGTCTGGTCCTATAAAAGAAAATGAAGACGATTTACAATGTAACATCGACTGAATCAGTATTCATTTGTCAAGCCCACACAATTTCCTTAAATGCACAAAATAAATTAGCGCTTACTTAGTTGTAAACAAGGGACGCATAAAAGTTCACGAATAAGAAATCCACCTACAATAACATAATAATATATATAAATAAATAAGTTCATGGGAGATAATGTAAGGTGCAAATCTCTCATGTACCGTAGCGCATGGCTAAGCAACATTAATCCGTTTACACTAGGGATAAAGAATAGCAACACAGGGACAACTTCATACAACTAATCAAATTCTATTTTAATGCTATAAAATGTACATGTATACATTTCGCGGTTCAACTAAGGGAAATGTTTGAAATAAAAAGAAAGATATTAGAAAACATGAATTATGATTTCATTTTTGCATTTATTTAAACTCTTCATATATTTTCCTTAATTATTTTTTGAAAAGTATAGGTTGCCTGTCCGTATACAGCGAAAGGAAGTTAAAATTTGTTTTCGGTTTGGTAACGATGACAGTGTAGATTTTTGCTACTTTGACAGTCAACCCGATAATGTGACAAAGACACTACACTGTCAAGTCCATTTTTTGCGTATAATCATTTGCATCTGAATTTGTCTCACGCCATTCTTTATATTTTTCAGTTGTTTTTTAAAGATGCTTTGGTTTAGTGAAGATCATATGGTTAAGAATGATAAAAGCCAAAAACAATCATTACCATGAGAATTATTTAGGTTATTTGTGAGCTTTGAAAGAAAAAAAGAGATAAATCTTAAGGCTAATATAATTATACTATTTTTTGAATTTAAATTGTCCTTTTTATAGTATGAAAGGTTCAGCTCATAGATAAGTTCTTTACAATTTATTAAAAAAACGATAAGTAAAGTAAATATTAGAGGAAATAGAATATTCCTCGACTTGGTTAGGGTTAGAAAGTGGTCTTCCTCATCACTTTTTTTCTTTAAAGTTTTAAGAAATCCGGAATGGATAGTAAAGGTAGTATTTTAGAACACAATATTGCTAAACTATATTGAAAATGTGCAAAACAAGTTTGAATTTTCATATAATATTTTTTATATCTTCATTTCTGAGGGATTACAGCTTTTTCATATCCTTTTTCCATTTAAATGTATACACAATGATTTGTTACGTTTGCATGAATGTGATTACAAAATTTAGTATTTATAACTTACTAATTTTATATGTCTATAATGTTAGTCGGGTATGTCACGTGATCAAAACATACTAACTTTTATTTTTTAAATACATTTTGTTTAGGAGTATCACAAGGTATCTGACTTATGATTTTTATTTCTTGACAGTATTAATTAAAAATGAAGAAAACAGACAAACTCACTAACTTACTTACTTACTTGCTTACTTACTTATTACTTACTTACTTACTTATTTACTTACTTACTTACTTGTTTGCTTGCTTGCTTACTTACTTACTTACTTACTTACTTACTTACTTACTTACTTACTTACTTCTTTACTTACTTCTTTACTTACTTACTTACTTACTTCTTTACTTACTTACTTACTTACTTACCTACCTTCATACCTACCTACCTGCCTGCCTGCCTGCCTAAAATATCTATAAAAGGCTTCTAAGAACATGGCTTGCAAAATTTGTAACTGTTTCACAGACACGTTTATAATGATTAGTTGATTAATGTGATAGATCATATAGCTATAGTAAAGATAAGTCTTCGTCATAAACATGGATGAACCCTGGACAACACTAAAATACAAGCATAAGATAAAAAATGCAGTTTGAACAGTTCTCCGACAGAAAAGACTTAAGCGTTTTTTAATTCCACAACACCATTACACTCAAAATCTGATAAAAGAACCTCATATTTAAACAAGTCAATATTTTCAAAAGTGATTACATGTTAAGTGCAACCTGTGTTATAACTTAGCTTTTGAATTAGTTTATCTTTTATCTGTATGGACTTGCTCTTTAATTCTGACGTCATTCACAATTTAAAATCAGTAAGAATCCCTCCTATTATGTATTGACGCCAACATATTTTCGAACAAATATCAGCATACTTTGCTTTGATATTTAATGATATAGAAACATATATTTACGATTTAGTTTACACAGGATGATGAATGTCAAGAAATTACAAATATAAGCCATTTTAAGATAAAACGTTGTAAGATGATATTCATATGTATACCATGTATACATAAGCAGAAACAAACCTTTCAAAACTGCTGCATCTTATTGATATACATGTGCAATAACAAATCAAAGCACTGAATGTACTGATGGGGAGGCTATGACAGAATGTTTCAGACTTATAGTTTCTTTTCTTTTTGCTTAAAATGTGCTGTTAAATAAGAAGATATGCACATTGCGCCATTTATCGTTCAGCCATTCATATAAATGGTTAATATGGTTGACTATTCATTTTGTTAATATTCCAGAACATTTCATTGAGGTCTACATTCGGATTGTTAATCATGCAAATTTTGAAAAACCTAAAAACCATTTATAAATGACATACCAGCAGGTATGACGACTGTTCATTATAAGATCATATAATACCATTTTACAACTGACGGTTCCTTATCAAAATATTCTAGGACTGTTCATCATAAATACTTTATGTCATTTTAATATCATTGAATGATAATAACAACTGCAAGTTAAGCAACATTTTAATTGAACATAAAAATTATACATATTTACATGTACCATAATTGAGATCAATAAGACACTGTCTTGTGATGAGTATTAATATTCATGCTCTACGGACAGAAAGTTGTCTTCTCCCGAAGCAAATCTCGAATAAAATCACGTTTCAGAAAAGTATTCCCATTTCATTACTCGTCGCTGACTTTGACGGCTTCGGATAATATTAAAGCTAAATATTTCTTGAAAAAATACATATTTTTTATCTGCAAAGCTTATTCAAAATTGAATCAACCTAAGTGAAAATTGATCAGGAAGTTATATCTTCTTTTTTTATCTTCTTTTTTTACCGCCAACACTCAACCAACTTATGGATTTGAAACCTCACTAGCTTGAAATATATACTGCGGAAAATCTGTTGTTAACAGAGTGTGCGGTTATAACAGAGGGTTTTCCTTGTCGACCATTTCCCGCAAATAGATGAGAACATCGAAGCGTCAGTGCTATGAATGGTGTTATAAATAGCGTGTTTTGGAGGTTTTTGTTGAAACTTCTCCAAATCCCTCCAGAGGTATGCACGTCGCGGAGAAGGCACACGGCAGGTCAAGGTCAAGTCATCTCAAGTACCAGAGGTGATTGGTTGACCTGTCGTAACTTACTCTGGAGGTTTGACGCTAATGAATGCCGTTTTTGTTGTCGTCAGTCAGGAAGTTGATGCCTTGACAGTACTGTCGTCTCCTTTACCACTAACGAACGAAGAATGGGCTACCAGGAAGATTCTGCTTGAAAAAAGACGTCCCCGATGCTATAATCTCGGACATATGGTTATTCCGGTGCCGAGAATGAATGAACTTAAAACACACACTCTTGTTGAAAACAAAACAATAAAAACAACAACATATTTTCTGTAGTAATTTTTCAAGTGTTGTAAAATGAAAACGAACTTCGTCTAATGCCGCCAATTCTTTTTAGAACACAAACATATAATTTCTTTTTATTTGATTTTTCCAAATAAACTTAAATCACTTCAGCGCGCGCAAATATCATTTTCAAATTAAAATTTCGTAAGGTATGTTGATGAATTTCCCATGCTCGACTGTAAGTCATTCGTATATATATGCGTTTTTTATGTTTTGTTTTTTAAAGTTTCTTATTCTTTAATATTTTTATGTATCTCATAATATGTATTGGATATTTTATCACACACGAACTATCAAATTATGATTCGTTGCCTTAGAATTGAATAAACTTTCTAATTACACAATACAGGGTCATTCATTTGATTGAAGACTGATCTTTGCGTCTTTCTCTGAAATAATTATTTCCTTGTTAAAACATATTTGACCACATATTTCTGTCATTTAACTGTTCACTTTACTTCCGATTTTTGTTGTACCGAAACACATGTTTCTATTTGTGCTTTCTATTCGAATCTATAATCAGTTTAATGGGATCACCACCGGGTAAACGACTACTAGGTACTTTGGTCATGTTTTTTACCCCAAATATTTGAATGTTTCTATTGGGATTAAAATGAGCGTAGATAACTAAACTGCTGGTTGTATAAATCCCTGACCTGTCTAATTCTAATTATGAGATTAGTGGATATATTAAGACTTTCACTACAAAATATTCCTAAACAAAAGAGCACATGTTTAAATTTATTCCTTTACAAATAAAAGATCAGAGTAGGGATCTGTCAATTGCCAGACATATTTTTAAAAGATACTTTTATGTTAAAAGTTTGATAAATGAATTATGTAAGATGAAAATATAAGTATTGCTTGTTGTTTTTGCTAATATTAAATGTAATCTTGTGGTGAAATTTTGTCGGAGGGTCCTTACGGATTTTGTAGTTAAATAGTTTTTTTTTCGGCGATACATGGTTTAAGAATATAATGTTTTCAAACTATATGTTCATCACCATTAGTGAATTTTTAGTTAAATGTATGCAAAATATTTACTAACAGCTATATGATATAGCGGTTTATGAGCGTTTTCCGCGTAAAGCCTCCTAAGGTGTACTAATAAGTTAGTTTTCCTTAGTTATCACGCAAGCATGATCCATGTCTCTGATGTAAGCGACAGTTTACCATTATTTGTCTTTAAAAATATTCAGGACTATTAATGGTTTATAACAACAAAAGAACATGCATGATATTGAGACTACGGTGTCGCAGCGTTCTAGTTAATGACCCGTCATAAACAGTTGGTCGCTGCGTAGTAATTGGAAAATTGTTATCAAAAATAATAAAGAATTTTTGCCACCTAATTAAAGCATTTACCTATAAATTTTCATTTATGCTTTTTGTTTAAAAAATATTGATAAAGTTATTATATAGAAGGGTTTTCATACCAGAACTATTTATTACCAACGTACGTATGCCTAAACCTGATTACCGCGGCAGTATGACGTCACGGAGTAGTGATTTTGAAAAAAATAACAAACAAAAATCAAGAATTTTTCAGAGAATTATTATCTTTACAAATTGCAGATATGAAATAAAAGAATGAAAATATTTTCATATTGTAAATGTCTGTGATGAGTGATGAGTCAGCTTAGAAAAAATCAAGGTACTATTTTTTGACCTGATTACCGCGGCAGTAAGATTTGACGGACGGTTATTAACATTGGGTCGGCATAGCCTCCCCAATAAAAACCATACCTACTTAATTTGTAAAGTATCAACGTATTTGAAGAAACAGATACCCTTAAGACATAAAACATTTTCAAAACATTTTATTGGTGCCACTCATTTTCTTCCTTTTTTATTGTCCCTTTAATAGAACGTCGCATGATCCCAGAAAACCTAAGTCGTTGTATGTTTTCACGAGGTAAGTATGTATATCAAACATTTCTTTACATAATGTCAAAATAAAGTTTTTTTTAAAACTTAATATTGAAATTCATTATTAACTTCTTGTTTCCAATATTTTCTTTTATATACGGCTCGTACATGAATAGATAATACATATTTTTAAGTCAACATTTTTGCCATCATACGTAAAACATAATGCTATAATAACAAAATAATTTATGGAAAATTATATTTAAAACAAAGCAATAATATTCGAGCATAATACTTCTTTTGTAGATACTTGTTATAAGTTTGTATGACATCTTTTGAAGAGTACATCTAACCTGACACATTTTTAAATGCAATGTAAACAAGATAGATCCTTGAATAAGGTTTATATTTTTAAGTAATTGTATTGGCTTCATACTTAATATCTTTTCTTTTTTAAAGTATTTTTTGTGTGCAATATATTGTACTTTAATGTGAATGAACATATAAGTATTTTGTTTGTAATCGTCATTATTAGATAGACCACGAGTTCTTTATGATTCATTTTATCAATTTAAAAATTAATTTTATGAATGAGAATAATAGCCAGAAATACAAACATTATTGAATATAATACATAGTTATTTGAATACACACTTGTTTTTCAGAGTTCAATATAAAGGATAAATAGTGTGAAGAAAAGTCACAATGATGCTTTATAAAGGTAAGTTGAAATATCTGTATTGTATTATTAATAATAATAACAACCCCGTGATCGCAATCAATATAACAAAGAAACAAAATGCATTGTATGAAACATGTAATTTCTGAAATAATAATTTTGACTACATTGATATTAATAATGAAATGTTCATTCGGGGCTCTTACATTATGTCATGTGGTCGATATTCGTGTTTTTGAATATCGTTTTTATGTATCATTTTGTCCTTGTATTTGTATATATATCTCTTGTATTTGTCTGTTTACAGTCCGATATACAATCTATTACCCCATAGCATTCCTATATCATTCCATTTCATCATCTTATTATAACAACTAATTTCTCATATTTCATTTGACATAATTTGCATGCCGGGCCTCAGTTTTTACAAACTTCCCGGAAAATCCATCTCACGCATGCGCACTTTGATATAAATATTTCTATTGGTTGGCGCCAGAAATTGTCATCTTATCTTGTTTATTTATTTATCAAGGCGTATGTTTTATGTCCTTACAGGTAATTGTTGTTATTCATTATGTTTCATTATCATGCATATTTCCATTGATCGTTTATGTATTTCGGATCTGTATTTATGCACTTTGGTATAAATATTTCTCCTGGTTTGCGCCAGAAATTGTTTATCTTGTTTATTTATTTATCAAGGCGTATGTTTTATGTCCTTACAGGCATAAACGACCATTCCTACATTTGAAAAGGACCATACGACATTGGTGGCCAGTGTGGATTTTTATGTTTGGATTGGTTATTTTCATGGTACGAAAATATTGGTGACGAAACAACAAACACAGAGGATGACGTAGGGATTTCCCAACTACAGCCAATCAGAACGGCTTATATATTTCTTGTTTACTTCCGGTGACCGGGTACTCCCGAGGAATTCCATCAAAACAAACAAAAGTTCAACTAGTTATTTTTCTATTTATTTTAAAGAGCTCTAACATTTAATCAATTAAAGGTACCTATTCTTATTTATATATCAACGTTGGATTATTCACTTCTTCGGACCATTCAGACGACAACTATATATTTGTGGACTTTGAACATTTGTAAACAAACGGTATGTCTTAATACCAAATATGAGTGATATCCGCGGATATCACTATAAATACCGAATATGACCTATATTTTACAAAGTAATTATTTTTTTATAAATTTTTCTTGATACTATGTTTTATAATAATAAAATGAATTTACATGCAAAATTGCGTTAAATTTGGTCCATAAATAAAAAAGTTATAAGTTATATTCGAATTACGTTCTATAAAAGTCATGTCCGTGGCGGACAGGAGATACCGAATATGACTTATTTTTTATGAATTGATTAATTTTTTATGATTATTTCTAGATACGATGTTTTATAATTATATAATTATTTTACATGCAAAATATCGTTAAATTTGGTCCATAAATAAAAAAGTTATAAGTTATATTCGTTGCGTTTTCTATAACAGTCATATCCGTGAAGGACAGAAGATACCGAATATGACCTATATTTTATAAAGTAATTATTTTTTTTTTTTTTTCTTAATACGATGTATTAAAATAATAAGATAAATTTACATGCAAAATTTCGTTAAATTTGGTCCATAAATAAAAAAGTTATAAGTTATATTCATTGCGTTTTCTATAAAAGGCATATCCGTTGCGGACAGAAGATACTGAATACGACTTATTTTTTATCAATTGATTATTTTATTATTTATTTTTCTTGATACGATGTTTAATAATAATAAAATGATTTTACATGCAAAATATCGTTAAATTTGGCCAATAAATAAAAAAGTTATAAGTTATATTCGAATTACGTTCTATAAAAGGCACATCCGTTGCGGACAGAAGATAACGAATACGACTTATTTTTTATAAATTGATTATTTTATTATTTATTTTTCTTGATACGATGTTTAATAATAATAAAATGATTTTACATGCAAAATATCGTTAAATTTGGCCAATAAATAAAAAAGTTATAAGTTATATTCGAATTACGTTCTATAAAAGTCATAACCGTTGCGGACAGAAGATACCGAATACGACTTATTTTTTATAAATTGATTTTTTTTTCTCGATACTATGGTTAATAATAATATGATGTTTTTTCATGCAAAATATCGTTAAATTTGGCCAATAAATAAAAAAGTTATAAGTTATATTCGAATTACGTTCTATAAAAGTCATATCCGTTGCGGACAGGAGATACCGAATACGACTTATTTTTTATAAATTGATTATTTTATTATTATTTTTCTCGATACTATGGTTAATAATAATATTATGTTTTTTACATGCAAAATTTCGTAAAATTTGGTCCATAAATAAAAAAGTTATAAGTTATATTCATTGCGTTTTCTATATAAAAGGCATATCCGTTGCGGACAGAAGATACCGAATACGACTTATTTTTATAAATTGATTATTTTATTATTTATTTTTCTTGATACGATGTTTAATAATAATAAAATGATTTTACATGCAAAATATCGTTAAATTTGGTCAATAAATAAAAAAGTTATAAGTTATATTCGTTGCGTTTTCTATAAAAGGCATATCCGTTGCGGACAAAAGATACTGAATACGACTTATTTTTTATCAATTGATTATTTTATTATTTATTTTTCTTGATACGATGTTTAATAATAATAAAATGATTTTACATGCAAAATATCGTTAAATTTGGCCAATAAATAAAAAAGTTATAAGTTATATTCGAATTACGTTCTATAAAAGTCATAACCGTTGCGGACAGAAGATACCGAATACGACTTATTTTTTATAAATTGATTTTTTTTTCTCGATACTATGGTTAATAATAATATGATGTTTTTTCATGCAAAATATCGTTAAATTTGGCCAATAAATAAAAAAATAATAAAATTATTTGTTTTATGATGTTTTCTTGATACGGTGTGATATGATGATACAATGATTTTACACGCAAAATATCGTTAAACTTTGTCCATAAATAATCAAGTTATAAGTTATATTCGCATTACGTTCTATGAAAGTCATATCCGTGGCGGACAGGAGATGCCAAATATGTCTTGTATTTTATTATCTATAGAATTGATAACTTACTTTTTCACAAAATTAAAATAATGTAATTTACAGCTTTATTTCATGAGATAAATTGATGCTATTTTATCAAAACCAAAAGTACTGTCTAGAAATGCAGTAGCAGTACCACTTTTTAAGACAGTAATGCTGTACCAGTACCAGTTTTGTGAGAATAATTCAGTATCAGTTCCAGTACTTGCAAATCGCTGAAGTACATACTGCATTACCAGTACCACTTATGCAGCTCTGTTAATATATGAGCTTGTTGTCACTATTTATTGTTTGTATATGTTTAATTATATCTGCCCGGGGATCGAACCACATTATTTCCACGTGTCCGAATAGCAATGCCAGTCCGTATTCCAGTGTAAAAACTATGCATGTTTTCAAGTTTATGTAATGTTAGATGTATTTATATGTGTACCTTTAAATCTTATGACCATTGTTTTATATATGAATTTGTTGTCACTATTCATTGTTTGTATATGTTTAATTATATCTGCCCGGGGATCGAACCACATTATTTCCACGTGTCCGAATAGCAATGCCAGTCCGTATTCCAGTGTAAAAACTATGCATGTTTTCAAGTTTATGTAATGTTAGATGTATTTATATGTGTACCTTTAAATCTTATGACCATTGTTTTATATATGAACTTGTTGTCACTATTTATTGTTTGTATATGTTTAAACAAACAGTGTAATTTGTAAATTCTTTAAAATTATTCAGTGTTTACATATTTTGGATAAGTGTCTTTTTCAATTTAATTAGTATCAAGTGCCATTTCATAGTTATATTGTAAAATGTAGATCTGGGTTGATTTTTTCATTTATCTATATTGAGTGGTGTAAAATCTTGATCAAGATCTACATGTGAAAATCAATTTGTTTTGAACCATAGATATACATGTATATTATTATTTGATTTTGTATATTTTAGGTTGAATTCCACAAAGTCTTGTACTTCAGGCTTCTGTGACATTGATTTTTATCCTGTTGCTGGCATTTTGAAGATTGATACAGTTCACAGACATGTAGACACAGCATTTAACTATCAGGTGGTTGGTGAGCTAACACTCTGTCTCTTTTATCTTTCATCTTGGTCTGAATAACTAGTATATTACACCTGTTCCTATTTGAAATTACTT
>NW_026861201.1:0-96976 GCF_026571515.1 Ruditapes philippinarum | reverse complement strand
CATTTTTCCCCAGTATTTCCTTCAGACTAAAACTGCATCTCACATTGGAAATAAAAAATATTTGCCCTCTTTCTTAAAGATAATTTGCGAAAATATACAAAACTAATACATTTTTTTAAAGGCATAAATGTGGGCCTTTAAGAAAAAATAACGTGAGACGATACGGAATATGTTTGTCCTAATTCATTGAACTCTCGTTTTGATCTCTAGTAGTGTCTGAGAAAAGGTTGTGAGAATTTTTACAGAATCAGGGGCACGTATAACCCAAAATGTTCCGCTGCAAGTTGAAAAAACTGCCAACTTGGGATCTTATTTTAATCAAACTTGACAGGGGTAGCACCTCAGCAGCCGAATTATGATACAAATTGCATGAGTTTCTCTTCTTCCCTAATATTGATGTTTTGATTTTACGCGACTAATCATTGCGGCTGAATAAACGTGTCTTTTTGATTATTTTATTACTTTTACGTTCTTGAGAAAATAAAGATTCCTTCGAATTCTCCGTGTTTTCCTTGGGAAAATTTCTGAAGAACGGGGTCTTAAGTTTTGTCTAGGGAGCACCAAGTGTATGCACATATTTGTAGAGAAAAAATAATTTCATTGGCAAACAGACAGTGAAAATCAATTTCAGTTTGAAGAAAAAATTAAAAGTTCGTATCGGAGAACATTTGTAGCGCATTACCTTGGGAATTTACATGTTCTAAGAGCAACGAACATAATTCACATCCCGTCTGTTACGAAGTATCAACATATATTGAAATAAAAAGATATTTTAAAGGTCGGATCGGATACTTGAAGACTCTTGAATTGTATTTTTTTCTAGAAACATATCTTGAAATAAACAACTCCAAATGTGGAATAATTTTGTCCGTTTAATTCCAAAATATAAATCAAATATAACAAAGGAAAACAGAACAAAAACCACAAAGACAGAAATGGTTTCCTTGTTCATTAAATGCAGACGGAGAACAAAATTTTTGTATCACTTGTGACTTTACATAAAAAAAATGGGCTAAGATATATATACAATAAATATATGAAATAATACATACTAACAAAGAAGCTTGTTTTAACATGTTTACAATATATCTAGTTTCAATGAAAAGTCAGTGAGATATTTAACTCCAAATCATACCCCTGCTTACATTAAAAACAAAAACAAAGTTAAGCATTCTAATATACATGTACTTTGAGATAATATTTAGAAAAAAATAAACTCACAATGTGTTACAAATATGATAAAAATTTGAGATGAAAAAAAATCGTAGGTTTTAGCAACTTGTTTCTGTTAGCCATTATTTGAGGACACATTAATATACAAATAAAATATACATCAACTCTTGAGACATATTCTTTAATCAGTAATTCCTCTATGTAATTGAAAAAAAGGCTGACAAGCCCTATAAAAACGTTGAATAACATTCAATCAATAGTAGTTAGACAGGTGGCGGAACATATTTGAAGAATTATGTGAGAAGAAAATAACCGTGCTATTTATAGAATGGCGCGCGCGGTGGTAGTGACTAAAGAATTGTCGAAAATCAATCAGGACGAAAGTGTTGTCATCTTATGAGGCGTACTTGAAAATTGTCGATGGGCTATTGAAGATAGTTTGAAGATATATACAAATGTCATTCCAGCGTCTACGAGGTTTACTCAATTAATAAAGTTTTTGTTGACATTGTGCTTTTGCGCTTTTTTTCTGTAGCCACTTGTAGGCTTGAGCAAATATTAGATAAGGGTTTTTATTCTGGGTCGGTTTTTGAGAGACGTTTCTATTATACTTAAGGTGAATATGTGTATTTAGTTTTTCATTAACTTAATGCATCATTTATTCGGAAAATTTTTTACATAATATGACTTATATATTAGAAGTACATAATGCAAAACTTACAATGCATATCTAAGCATGATAGTTATACTTTGTACGTATATTTTTAAAGGTGATTATCAACAACAACAACAACAAATGAATTAAAGTAATACCCTATCAACACTATAACACGTAAAAGTATTCTTGGTCCGAGTTTTTGAGTTTGTGTGAGTATGTGTGTGTTTTTTTTTTTTTTTTGTTTTTTTTTTTTTTTTAATTTTGTGAAATTCACGATATATACAAGTGTCACAAAGTCAACGAAGCATATAATATAATCATCACGTTTTTTTAAATTTAATTGTCATTAAAGATTTGAAATATATATAATTTAAATCATTTTCGAGTCCGCTTTCTGGAACTATCTTCTACAGGCGTCATATGAGGTAAACATATTGTCGTGTCTCATTAAGGCTCGAACCCACGATCTCTTCATTGAGAGGCAGACAACCTAACCACTTGGCCACCGATCCCGATTTTAATTGCTGATTATTTGCCGACAACTTTATCGTGCTTGATCGTGCAATGCAATTTTCATTTCCCCCCAAGATTTCCTGATTGCTAGACATAAAATTTAATTTCTAAACAAAAAAAAATACTTTAAGACCAAATGATAAATGGGACCGGATTATTTATCAATAATCGGAATTAGGACGTTGAAAAATGAAACGTTCGTTTATCAGTCCGGTGGCTGACTAAATAATTGTGTCTCAACAGACAAAATGTTATTTGTATTCGTATATGTTTTTGATTATATAAAATACAATTATACATGTATTGAGGGCATGTGCGGATAAAAGGTGAAAGGGTCGCCGAAGTTGAAAGTTATAAAAAACTAAATAAAATATGGAAACATCTGTTGTTTTTGTATTGCAACAGCTGGTAAAGTTCTGATAGTTTAAATATAAGAGACATGGAGAATATATATGTGGTGAATCATGGCTAGATTACATTGAAACATGTTTTTTTTACGCTGGACAATAGTTAGAAATGGTATTTCATCATATTTTGTCGATATTAAAAGGTATTAATAAAACATTAATACATGTACATTTGGTCAGGTCGTAGGTCAAAATGATACTGAACAATTGAGATACTTTAAATTCCGATACTGTTATCCCTTTTATTGTTGTTTTTGCTTGAAATTACTTAATCCACCGGTGATAGTTTCCCCAAGTCTACATAGGTAGAGTTTCGTAATCACTCAGAAACATTTAATGAATACATGTATATACCGCGGGATTAAGTTTATTTTTAGTTTTGGTCCGTTTGGCTTGCAAGAGTGTGTGTTGTTGTTGTTTTTATGTTTTTCTTCGATTTTGTGTGGGGGATAAGGGTGGAATTAAAACAAAGTGTATATGAGGATGCGGGGGTGTTAAAACGTTCTGTCTGTAGGGAAGGGCTAAACACATGATACGTATGTTGTTACACATACTCATCCCTTCCCCCATTCAACACTTTAAGGAGCTGGGACATGCAACTGCAAGACTGAGGCAATATAGGCAAGGCATGTATGATACTTACTGTGAAATTTAAGTTAAGTGCGACGAACCATCGTTAGATGTATTTACTGAATAAAACCTGTATTTTGATGTTATACAAAAAGATAGTATGTGAGAAGTTAGCAGTTAACAGTGAGCTAAGCAAAAAGGCATTACGATTTATATAGGGAAATCAATGATCTGCTGTTATGCTCAGCTGGGTAAACAATCTAGCAGAGCATTCCAAAATAAAGTGTAGAAATGCTTTGCTGGTATGCTCAGCTGGCTAGGCAATCTAGCAGGGCATTCCTAAATATAGTGTAAAAAATACCCTGCTAGTATATACTCAGCTGGCTAAGCAATCTAGCGGGGCATTCCAAAATATAGTGTTAAAATTTCTGCTGTTATGCTCAGCTGGCTAAGTAATCTAGCAGGGCATTCCTAAATATAGTGTAAAAAATACTTTGCTGTTATACTCAGCTGGCTAAGCAATCTAGCGGGGCATTCCAAAATATAGTGTAAAAAGCTCTGCTGTTATGCTCAGCTGGCTAAGCAATCTAGTTGGACATTCCAAAATATAGTGTAAAAATGCTCTGCTGTTATGCTCAGCTGGCTAAGCAATCTAGCGGGGCATTCCCAAATATAGTGTAAAAATGCTCTGCTGGTATGCTCAGCTGGCTAGGCAATCTAGCAGGGCATTCCTAAATATAGTGTAAAAAAAACTCTGCTGTTATACTCAGCTGGCTAAGCAATCTAGCGGGGCATTCCAAAATATAGTGTAAAAAGCTCTGCTGGAATGCTCAGCTGGCTAAGCAATCTAGTGGGGCATTCCAAAATATAGTGTAAAAATGCTCTGCTGTTATGCTCAGCTGGCTAAGCAATCTAGCGGAACATTCCAAAATTTAGTGTAAAAATGCTCTGCTGTTATGCTCAGCTTGGTAAGCAATCTAGCGGGGCATTCCAAAATATAGTGTAAACATGATCTGCTGGTATGCACAGCTGGCTAGGCAATCTAGCAGGGCATTCCTAAATATAGTGTAAAAATGCTTAGCTGTTATGCTCAGCTGGCTAAGCAATCTAGCGGGACATTCCAAAATGTAGTGGTAAAATGCTCTGCTGAATTGCTCAGCTGGCTAGGCAATCTAGAAGGGCATTCCTAAATATAGTGTTAAAAATGCTCAGCTGGCTAGGCAATCCAGCAGAGCATTCCTAAATATAGTGTAAAAATGCTCTGCTGGCAATCTCAGCTGGCTAAGCAATCTAGCAGAGCGTTCCAAAATATAGTGCGAAAAATGCTCTGCTGGTATGCTCAGCTAGCTAAGCAATCTAACAGGGCATTCCTAAATATAGTGTTAAAAATGCTCAGCTGGCTTGGCAATCCAGCAAAGCATTCTGAAAATTAGTGTAAAAATGTTCTCCCGATATGCTGAGCTGTCTAGGCAAACTAGCAGGTCATTCTTAAATAAAGTAAAAATTTCGTTGGTCTGCAACTGATTATTTGGCACTCGTAGACTTTCTAAAATATTTAGTGCCAATGCAGATAATGACATTTTTTACTTATACGGGACCCTTAAGTGTCTATTTCTTTGGTCTCCGACTGATTCTGGGACGATCGCAGACTTTCAGGAATTTTTTGTGTTAATGCAGATAATGACATTTGTGAATTTTTAGGACCATCCAGAGTCCATTTCGTTGGTCTGCGAATGTTTCTGGAACACTCGCAGACTTTCAGAAATGTTCGGTGCCAATGGAGATAATGACATTTTTACTCCAAAAGGACCCTCCTGAGTCTATTTCGTTGGTCTGCGACTGATTCTGAGTCACTCGCAGACTTTCAGGAATTTTGGTGTCAATGCAGAAAATGATATTTATGACTTATTGGGACCTTTCTGAATCCATTTTTTGGGTCTGCGACTGATTCTGAGGCACTCACAGACTTTAAGGAATTTTTGATGTCAAGGCAGATAATGACATTTTTTACTTCTAGGGACCATCCAGGGTCCATTTTTTTGGTCTGCGACTTAATCTTTGACAGTCACAGACTTTCAGGAATTGTTGGTGCCAATAGAGATAATTACAATTTCTGACATTTTTGACCATCCAGAGTCTATTTCGTTGGTCTGCGACTGATTATTGGGCACTTGCAGACTTTCAGGAATTTTTGGTGCTAATGCCGATAATGACATTTTAGGATAAAAATGCTCTGCTTATGACTAAGGGGTCCTTAAAAGTAAAAAAGTCATGATCTGCAATGGCACTAAACATCCTGAAAGTCTGCGAGTCGCAAGGAATCAGTCGCAGACCAAGAAATGTACTCTGGCGGTTCCCTTAAAGTCAAAAATGTCATTATCTCCATTGGCATCAAAATTCCTGAAAGTCTGCAAGTGTCCCAAAATCAGTCGCAGACCAGCGAAATGAACTCTGGCGGGTCCCTAGAAGTAAAAATTGCCATCATCTCTATTGGCTAGAAGTCAAAAATGTCATTATCTCCATTGGCACCAGAGATTCCTGAAAGTCTGCGAATGTCCCAGAATCAGTCGCAGACCACAAAAAATGGACTCTGGCGGGTCCCTAGAAGTAAAAATTGCCATCATCTCTATTGGCACCAAACTTTCCTGAAAGTCTGCGAGTGTCCAACAATACGCTGCATGCCAATGAAATGGACTCTTAAATGTCCCTAGAAGTCAAAAATATGATTATTTCCATTGGCACCAACCATTCCTGAAAGTCTGCGAGTGTCCAAGAATCAGTCGCAGACGACCAAAATGGACTCTTGAGGGTCCTTAGAAGTCTTAATTGTCAATATCAGCATTGGCACCAAAATTCCTGAAAGTCTGCAAATGTCCTTCAAAAAGTCGCAGGACAATGAAATAGTCTCTTAAAGGTCCTTAGAAGTCAAAAATATCATTATTTCTATTGGCACCGAAAATACCTGAAAGTCTGCGAGTGCCTCAGGATTGCCTAGAAGTCGAAAATGTCAATAAAACTTTGGCAACAATAAATCCTGGAACTCAGAATTAGTCTGCCAACAGAGCATTCCACAAGAGCATTTTTAACTATATTTCGGAATGCTCTGCTAGATTGCCTAGCAGCTTAGCATTCCAGCAGAGCATTTTTACACTATATTTAGGAATGCCCTGCTAGATTGCCTAGCCAGCTTAGCATTCAAGCAGAGCATTTTTACACTATATTTAGGAATGCCCTGCTAGATTGCCTAGCCAGCTTAGCATTCCAGAAAAGCATTTGTTCACTATATTTAGTAATGCTCTGCTAGATTGCCTAGCCAGCTTAGCATTCCAGCAGAGCATTTTTACACTGTATTTAGTAATGTCCTGCTAGATTGCCTAGCCAGCTTAGCATTCCAGCAGAGCATTTTTACACTGTATTTAGTAATGCTCTGCTAAATTGCCTAGCCAGCTTAGCATTCCAGCAGATCATTTTTTTTCACTATATTTAGGAATGCTCTGCTAGATTGCCTAGCCAGCTTAGCATTCCAGCAGAGCATTTTTACACTATATTTAGCAATGCCCTGCTAGATTGCCTAGCCAGCTTAGCATTCCAGAATAGCATTTGTACACTATATTTAGGAATGCCCTGCTAGATTGCCTAGCCAGCTTAGCATTCCAGAATAGCATTTGTACACTATATTAAGTAATGTCCTGCTAGATTGCCTAGCCAGCTTAGCATTCCAGCAGAGCATTTTTACACTATATTTCGTAATGCTCTGCTAGATTGCCTAGCAGCTTAGCATTCCAGCAGAGCATTTTTACACTATATTTAGTAATGCTCTACTAGTTTGCCTAGCCAGCTTAGCATTCCACCAGAGCATTTTTACACTATATTTAGCAATGCCCTGCTAGATTGCCTAGCCAGCTTAGCATTCAAGCAGAGCATTTTTACACTATATTTAGTAATGCCCTGCTAGATTGCCTAGCCAGCTTAGCATTCCAGAAAAGCATTTGTTCACTATATTTAGTAATGCTCTGCTAGATTGCCTAGCCAGCTTAGCATTCCAGCAGAGCATTTTTTACACTGTATTTAGTAATGTCCTGCTAGATTGCCTAGCCAGCTTAGCATTCCAGCAGAGCATTTGTACACTATATTTAGGAATGCCCTGCTAGATTGCCTAGCCAGCTTAGCATTCCAGAATAGCATTTGTACACTATATTTAGGAATGCCCTGCTAGATTGCCTAGCCAGCTTAGCATTCCAGAATAGCATTTGTACACTATATTAAGTAATGTCCTGCTAGATTGCCTAGCCAGCTTAGCATTCCAGCAGAGCATTTTTACACTATATTTCGTAATGCTCTGCTAGATTGCCTAGCAGCTTAGCATTCCAGCAGAGCATTTTTTACACTATATTAAGGAATGCCCTGCTAGATTGCCTAGCCAGCTTAGCATTCCAGCAGAGCATTTTTACACTATTATTTAGCAATGCCCTGCTAGATTGCCTAGCCAGCTGAGCATTCAAGCAGAGCATTTTACACTATATTTAGGAATGCCCTGCTAGATTGCTTAGCCAGCTTAGCATTCCAGAAAAGCATTTGTTCACTATATTTAGTAATGCTCTGCTAGATTGCCTAGCCAGCTTAGCATTCCAGCAGAGCATTTTTTACACTGTATTTAGTAATGTCCTGCTAGATTGCCTAGCCAGCTTAGCATTCCAGCAGAGCATTTTTACACTATATTTAGGAATGCCCTGCTAGATTGCCTAGCCAGCTTAGCATTCCAGAATAGCATTTGTACACTATATTTAGGAATGCCCTGCTAGATTGCCTAGCCAGCTTAGCATTCCAGAATAGCATTTGTACACTATATTTAGTAATGTCCTGCTAGATTGCCTAGCCAGCTTAGCATTCCAGCAGAGCATTTGTACACTAAATTTAGTAATGCCCTGCTAGATTGCCTAGCCAGCTTAGCATTCCAGAATAGCATTTGTACACTATATTTAGGAATGCCCTGCTAGATTGCCTAGCCAGCTTAGCATTCCAGAATAGCATTTGTACACTATATTTAGTAATGTCCTGCTAGATTGCCTAGCCAGCTTAGCATTCCAGCAGAGCATTTTAACACTTATATTTAGTAATGCACTGCTAGATTGCCTAGCCAGCTGAGCGTTCCAGCAGAGCATTTTTTCACTAAAGCTAGGAATGCTCTGCTAGATTGCCAAAACAGCTGAGTATTGCAGCAGAGCATTTTTTACACTATATTTAGGAATGCCCTGCTAGATGCCCAATACAGCTGAGCATTACAGCAGATCATTACTTTCCCTATATAAATTGAAATGCCTTTTTGCTTAGCTCACTGTTCACTGCTAACTTCTCACATACAAAAAGATAAACGTTCAGAGATTAATTGGACCAATTTAAAGTATCATCCTAAAACTATCAACGGCGATTTCGTATACGTATGTGTTAAATTTAGGTACGGCCTGAGCAATGAGAAAATACTTGAATTGAGAAGTATGGATCGTTTTAATAATTATGTGAATATATTTGCATATTGGACATATTGACTTCTGTCGTATCACCATGGATAAATCTATTCCATATAAATTCTGTGATAACACTTTGTTACTAGGTTAGTGGTCGATATTTGTTTGCGGATTACCGTTTGATGTTTTAAAATTATGTTAAGCCCTACCAAGAAGCACCTTTACAGACAACTAGTCTTTGCATGTTTTATAGATAGTTTTTTTGTTGTTGTTGTTGTTGTTGTTGTTTTTTCTCACAGATTTGCAAAAGAGAAAATTTAAGAAGGAAACACTTTAAAGGCACATCTTTTTTTCTCTTTGTCTGTGGGTTTGCCTGTTTATCTAATAAAACTGTATCTGCACCTATTAACAGTCTAAACGTCTCTTTTATACGCACTAAGAGATTTTTCATCCAATTATGAAATAATTGCTTCGAACTTTGCTATACTTTGAAGTATGAATTATTTAGCTGCTGTGAAAAGCTATATTTAACTAACAAAATACACTTTAACAGAGTAACAATAACGCAAAAAGATTTAACAACGGACACTATTCTTTGAGCCTCGTCTTGAAAATCGATAAGCTATCTTTAATAAAAAAAGTTCCCTATATATTTTAGACCATAAAATTGACATTACCTCGACGGAATTTTAAAGGTCATTCTTTGATGCTGATATGAAACATGGAGAAGTCTCGTTTGCATAATTATCATCGACAGCAGATGTGAAAGAATTCTAAGCAAATAAGTAACGCGGCGTTGTTTTAACTACAACTCTTGCAATTTTCCAAGTACTAAAAGAAGGAATTAAAGACGACTTGATATAAGTTGCAAAACAATGGTTTTATTATTTATATAGAATAATTCTAATTTGAATCAAAGAACTATATCTTTAGTAAGGAAAACAGGTCCATGTCGAATTATATGTAGTTACTCTATTTACATTCTGGCCTACACCTCACAGTGACTATGTCACGCTACGCTACTGTTCTCGTGCTTTCCCGTGGAATCTCTTACTGCAGATATCACAACATCATTGTTTTAATGTAAATTTATCTGCTTTATATAGGGTATAATACAGAGTGAGACTTATCTTATCTTATCCAATCTTATCTTATCTTATCTTAATAACTTAAATAACTGTTAAATTAGGTAAAATAATAGGACATCGCAATCTCATCAACAAATAAAGGGCATCACGAAATAGACCTTTTTCAAACTCTCAAACCCCCGTCCTCTCTATAAACATCATGCTCTATTTATTATAATCACAACCAACTCTGGTTTAAATTAGCTTTCTTTCCTAAGTTTTGCCTCATTTACTGAAGATGTTTTACAGTAAATAAACATTACAGTCAAATATTTATAATTGAGCCGCGTCCCGACAAAACATAAAAAATGGGTTTGCGACCAGCATGGATCCAGACCAGCCTGCGCATCCGCGCAGTCTGATCAGGATCCATGCTGTTCGCTATCAGTTTCTCTTCTTGTTATAGAGTTGTAAGCGAACAGCATGGATCCTGATCAGACTGCGCGGATGCGCAGGCTGGTCTGGATCCATGCTGGTCGCAAACCCATTATGTTGGTTTTGTCATGACACGGCTCATATTATTGTCATATTGAAAGAAAAATGATGCAGAGCAGTGGTGTTTTGATGAAAAAAAGTACAAATTATTAACTTCATAAAATAAATGGTCATGAGAGTATACTGTAGACATACCATTCAGTTATTATAAAAAGATAATTATCTCTTTCAAGTATAACACAAATATGATATTTCATTTACTTAAAGAACTATTTTTCACATGTCTATATAGCGATGAAATCTACTTACTGACGATTTTAGTAACTTTTTACTTTAGTGAAATATATATGCGGTTTCTTCCTTATTAAACACAAGACACGACATACGCGGGAACCAGGTTTCTTCTCTTCCTGATTAATGCTTCTTATTTTAACAATACAAAAGTATTTCTCAAGGTCGAAAAGAGTTCAAACGTGTCTTTATTTCGTGCCAAACTGGTTGTTTTAAGTATATTTTACATGCAACAAATACTGCTATTGCTTGGTACATTATCACAAAGTTAAATCGACGCCTAATGAGTTCATTTCCTTTATAATTAATGATAATAAATTGGCCTTAAGGAAATAACAGACCTCCAGTGAAGGCATTAGTCCAATCTTTTGATCATCAGATTGAATCCTGTCGTTTAATCAAATTTTCTCGGTTATTCCAATTTAAAATTAGAGTATCCAATTTAAAATTAGAAGAGACGCAATTTATAAATTGATTTGAAAACAGCGGCAGTTGTCCTGGTGGAATATGACTTTGACACCATGTTAGAGTTTTGTCGTTTGTAATAAAAATGTTAATTATGATATAAAGTAAAACTAATTCTAAAAGGAACCTCAAAGAGAAATAACTTGCAATCCACTGCAAGATAAGGGGGGGGGGCTATTGTTGCAAGGGCGGTAGCTCTTTGTCATGTAAGACAAATCTCAAATATGCTGGACACAAGTCTGGTTTTCATGCACTTGCAAATTATCTTGTACTTGGCCCACAACATTAACAATCTTTTACTTTATTCTTACTTTAAATATTTTATTTGTCGTACGTTTTGATATGGTACAAAACTCGACACATTGTAGAATTACACTGAAAAGGAAAATAGTTTTATTACACTTAGTCTTCCTTTTTAATCCTTTTCTTGAATATAAAACTGTTTGATTTGTATTGTAAATGTATATATTCGAGAAATAGGTATGTTTAAACTAGCATTAACAATTCTTGCACGATGCTTCAACTTTCACCATGAACAAGTAAGGTTGTTAAGGTCGTCATACAATTTTATTCATTTTGTTTATTTTTTTACATGTATAAATAACACCGGAAGCATATTCATGTGGTCGTTAAACATTAAACTCTTATTTAACAGTGCATTAACCAGAATATTCCTTATCTTGGCAATCACAAAAATGATAATTTAGGAGGCTACATTCGCAATATATTTAGAAACTAATTTGCATACGTCTTCTATTGTACTCTATATGAACATGGGCTCGGCTTGCATTATTCCTTAATCTCTTTTATTACTTCAGACGCCTACTACGATCAATAAACCTAAATAATGTCTATGTACCACAAAGGTTGAATAAAGACACAAAAGGAGTGGATGGTAATGAGTAGTGGAAATAACAATAAAGAAAAGATGAAAAAGATTAAGACAGAGTAAATAATAATGTTATATGCCATGATAAAAGTACACTATTGTAGGAAGTAACGGCTTAATAACATAGGTTCATATTGTATTCAAATTGTTAGATTTATTCACATATGTTTCACAGATGATTTCTTTTCACACACCCTCACCTTCTGACAGAAATAGAAATGACGTAGATCTATCGACATTATTTCAAAACTCTGTGAAGTGAAATGTTTAATTTTCAAAGGCATGTATAAAAATATATATCATTTATAAGATCTTGCAAGTTGATTTTATGGGTAACTTTTAAAACTATTTTGCAGATAATTGTCAAGGTCACTTTGCGACATAACAACTGGTTAGTTCGTAAATATCCCTTTGATATTGCAGGGCACTGAAATGTTTTTTTTTTGTTGTTGTTTTGTTTTGTTTTTTTCTTCAGACTTTATTTTTGAAAAGTTTATTACCCGTGGTAGCGTAACATCAACGTAGTATACATGTATATTTTAATTTTGTCTTTAGTTTTTTATTAAAACTCATTTGAGAACATCTTTTAGTCTTAAAGGCATGCGTAAAACCGAATTTCAAAATGGCTTAGCAGTAATTGATATTGTCTAATACAATTTCATATTAAATATTTAAATGATTAAACGCAAAACGAGGAATATTTGATCGATTAAAATGTGAACTATATAAATATAACTATAAACAAAGAGCCATATATCTTCACGTAGTGCGTAAATTTAAATTCAATTTCAGTGGATGTTGATTATTTATTGATTTTGAATTAAACTGATCATGTATCAAGTTGAAAATTAATTCCATTATGGATACAACATCCCACAGGCGTTGATATGACGGGCTATTGTAACAGATATTGATTTTAACACATAAACTCGCCGCCCTAACAAAGACCACGATTTTTGTTTTTGCCTTCTATTCAAAAAGAAAATAACAAATAACATATAGATTCGAAATTAAACACAACGTTTACCTTCCCGCTGACTTTAATTGATAAAAATCTGATATTTAAAGTTCAGATAATCTTTTATTCTAATGTCATAATGTTAATACAAAAAAGCACGACGGATCTACCTCTAACACTGGTATAGAAATATTATATTATTTAATTAAAAAAAATAGGTCAGTGGTTGTTGGACAGATGAAAATAATTGCTGACTTAGCAAACACTAAACTAGAGCTGTTAAACTTATGTTTCGAACTTTCTCATCGTGCGAGATTGATGAAATAGTATTTAAAAATGAGTAAGTGTACCAAAGAAACTGAAAATAGGAACTATGTATCTCAATGGTACGGAATGCCGTTAGGGCCATCGCCTATGAATGTGTTGATCTAAAACGCGATAGTCGATAGTACGATGGTGAAAACGCGAAATCACGAAACTACGATGGTGAAAACGCGAAAGTACGATGATGAAAACGCGATAGTACGATGATGAAAACGCGACAGTACGATACTACGATGATGAAAACGCGATAAACTATCGTGTTTTTCACCATCGTACTGTCGCGTTTTCACCATCGTAGTTTCGTGATTTCGCGTTTTTTCATCATCGTACTGTCGTGTTTTCATCATCGTACTATCGCGTTTTCACCATCGTACTATCGCGTTTTCAGCATCGTACTGTCGTGTTTTTCATCATCGTACTATCGCGTTTTCACCATCGTACTGTCGTGTTTTCATCATCGTACTATCGCGTTTTATTCATCGTACTATCGCGTTTTCATCATCGTACTATCGTGTTTTCACCCCTCGTAGTTTTTCGTGATCTCGTGCTTTCACCATCGTACTATCGACTTTCGCGTTTCAGATTAAAAACACATTCATAGGCGATGGCCCTAACGGCATTCCGGAATGCCGTTAGGGCCATCGCCTATCAATGGTTTGATCTGAAAACGCGATACTCGACAGTACGATGATGAAAAACGCGAAATCACGAAACTACGATGATAAAAACGCGACAGTACGATGGTGAAAACACGATAGTTTATCGCGTTTTCATCATCGTAGTATCGTACTGTCGCGTTTTCATCATCGTACTATCGCGTTTTCATCATCGTACTTTCGCGTTTTCACCATCGTAGTTTCGTGATTTCGCGTTTTCACCATCGTACTATCGACTATCGCGTTTCAGATCAACACATTCATAGGCGATGGCCCTAACGGCATTCCGTACAATGGACAAAAACAACTAATTGCAGTTTACATAACCGTCTTAATCACATTCTTTTTCGTTCTTCATACAAACCTCAGTAAAAAAAAACATCTTCTCTTTTCGCGATAAATTATAACATAAAATACAAAACAGGCAACAACAAGAACAAAAAAATCAAGTAATTGTCTAGAGGCAAGATTTGTCAAAGAGCGCTGTTTCATAAAATAAAGTGTTTATTGTTCATATTCTTTTTAGAAGAAACTTTTGCCCGACTTCAAGATGTATCTGTGTTTCTTGTAAATTGTACCCGCCCACCTCGTAAACAAATATTCTTAGTTATTCAAAGCTATAGAACACCCGGTGGTTCATAAATAAATGATCCAAGCTTGCTGAGTCATACAAAAATAATGTGCAAATAAACATGTGTGTGTGTGTGTTTTGTGTGTGTTTTTGTTTGTTTGTTTGTCGTGTTTGCTTGATTTTTTTAGAGCAACAGCATAGTTTAGGTCATATGGCGCCAAATCAGGGAAGATGATTTTAGCAAACCTAGGAGCAACACCAGCTAGGGGTCAAAACTACATCACCTGCTGCAGAGACTCCAGTAATTCAAGCTCATTTAGTCGCCTCTTACGATCACGCAAGGTTCAACGGTAGCCGCAATACTGATGTCTCAACTCGTATAGGCAACTTCTCCACCAAAAGGGGCACGTGTACATTATAGAAGTTTTAATTTAATAAGATACCGTAGTTTTTTCTATCTCTCTCTATTTCTCTTCTAAATGAATTACATTTGTCAAAGAATTAACTGTATTTACATTCTTGTCGCATAATAACTTCATTCGTGATTTATTACATTGTTCAATTTGAATGCAAAATCGTTTCTATTTCGTTATAAAAAAGCTATAAAAGGTAAAAATATACGTAAAGTGAATTGATCTATAACACTGAATTGGTCTGTTATACAATAAATAATTACGTACCTAGTATTAAGTATTAAACATATCAACAAATTACATGGAAGTATTTATATAGCAGATAATAAAGTGTTCTGGAACAGAATATTATTTATTACCAGATAAATGGTCAGTCTAAATCACTTAGAACATTATCAATATTTTTTTCAAGCAGAAATTTATATAAAAAACACAAATGATGCACTTGTATTGTTTTTTAACAATACATTACATTTGAAATACTAATAGAAAATGTGACCATTGTAGACATACCCACTTCAATGAGTCTTCTGGAGTGCCAAGCCTCTGTGGGTTTCCCCATAACTAATATCACATCCGGGGATTTAAGCGTTTCTTTGAATCAGGAAACAGGGTAATGTAAGTAACAGCCGCTAGTATAGAGCCTAGCTTAGCCTATACTAGCATAGCCTAGCCTAGCCTAGAAAAGCATAGCAAAGCCTTACTGTTTATCTTTATACATAGGAATTATAGACTAGATATTCTTTAGAATAGAAATTTCAAACAAGATTCTTACTTTCCGGTTAAATCTATTAGGACTGACTGACATTGCTTGGCAATGAAACCATGTCAGTTCTTTCGAATTCTTAAATACTACTAGAATAGTTCAGATTAATCTGTTTTACTCCCTGGCGACACCTGTTAAATAGGAAATAACCAGACAAGTCTTCGCGTCTATTAGATTGAAACTTTTTTACAACCCACTTGTAAATTTATGGCTTTTAAATTCAATAACCTTAGTTATATGCGTTAAGTTTCACGTCTGTACCTGTTAAATTTATCGGAAACTTCCCGACAAGAAACACTCTTAATAATACACAAGCAGACGGTGTTTTACGGCAAGCGTCTATTAGAATTATTGAAGTGATATTTAAGATGCTTGAATGATGCAATTTAATTATGACAAAGTGAAAATTCAAATAGCGAGGAAGAGAAACGTGAGCGAACAAGACGGTGGAGAATGCAAGCAAAGTTGTAGCATTTAAAAAAATACTATTCCAAAAAAAGTAACAACAACAAGAAAAGCAGAAAAAAACAGTAGAAATGTGAACATGGATTAGGAAATTAAGCAAGACAAACACATATACGAATTGCCTTCTCCTGTCTGACATCGCAATAAAAAAAGATAGACTGACGAATGGTGGGGAGGGCTTTTGCTAATGTTGTTATAACTTGTAGCCCGACCCATCTCTGTGAATGATGTTTTTTTGTATTATTCATGTAACCTTACATGTATTTATGTACATAATAGTTGCAATGAAGTATAATTAAACTAAATAGCAAGACGAATAAACTGAAACACTCACAGGCAGAATGAATAACTGAACGGATCAGCTAACAGACGAAATGACAATAAAGTATGAAAAATATATAATTAAAATAAATAAAATCAGTGAAAAAAGACATTCACCTCTTTAACAACAATTTATTAATTTCGTATAATGTCGTCTGCATTCAGACAAAGTGTGCTCCTCTAACTTTATATGATCTTATTTTTCCCGCAATACTTTGAATCATTCGTGTGTATTTATTTTGTATAATTATACAAAATTGTGGCATATGCGCGTCAACTGTTTGTATATTTAAGAAATAGGACACATATAAATGTACCTTTAATCATGCAGGAAATCCATGTGTACTCTGTGTGTATATATTTTATGTCCTGCACCTAACAAGATAATAAATTAATATATATAGATATGAGCACATGTATACTAAAATTGTAGCTAACCAACATCCTATCAGATAAATTTATGACTTTAAAGATAAGAAAATATGTATGCTTATATATTTTCAAATCTTATCAGAATTCAAAACTCTTAGATTACTTCAGATGTGAAGTTTTATTACAGATTTGTAACATATAATATTCTTTCATATTTATGATTATCATTTTTATTTAAGAATATCTTTTTTGTTTCAATTCAAGTCAAAATCAGCTTATAGACCTAGTACCTATTACAAAATAAATAAAATAAAAAATAAATTAATTATGTAATACAAGTACTGTAAAATAGCTCTGACTGTGTTACCCCCGTGAATAATTGTATGCTATAAATACTAAGCTCCAAATGTTCTGAAATATAATCAATCGGGTCTACTGGTAAAGAAGTTTAATTGAAAGTTTATATAGAGAAATGAAATGAGTGCCTTGTCATCGTACAAGTACATGTACATATATATTATATTAGTTTTTTTTATCTAGATGATATGAATCATGTTAAATTTACGGTTATTCTTTCACTACTTACTTACAAGATAAAGTGCCAATTTTCCCTCTAGATTTATATGCAATGTGGTAGTTGAGTTTGTGTTTTTTTTACAACATTTACGTTGAAAACATCTTTAGTTTTTATAGTAAAACAATGGCGTGCGTTGAAAGAACCGTTTTCTACGCACAATAAATTACTGCACAAAAGATGGAATTTGCATCAATAAACCACCAAAATATGTAGTAAGTTGTAATTTTTTTTGTGTCTATGTTTTACTGCGCAACTTCAGTAATTTACTACTCATTCGCTGCCAGAAAGAATAAAAGTTGATGCATTTATTTATTAGTCATTCGGTTGAATACGAGAAAAAAGTGGGGAAAATAGTACGTATATCAAAATCATGCTCGGGATGGGAAACATTCTTTTCCGAATGTAAATTTCTCTTAATTAGCATAACTGTCGTTCTTTCTGTAAGAAACAGGCATACATGTAGAAATTTACGAGAAGGTTCAATACATGTATGCCAGATGATGTACATTCCTTAACTGAAATGTATCGTTCACATCTGGAGCTCACATTTTTTTCTACTGAAAAATGTAGATATGTATATGGAAAGGTATTCATGTAAAGAGCAACACGTTTCTTTCCCTCCTTTAGGCGACACATTGTTCTCGCCTGATTTCAACTATACGTTGATGTTACGTAAACATACATGATTAAAAAGGAATGATACATTTGTAAAAAGAAAAGTACGAGGACATGAGAACCTAAAATGTAATTAGAGAACCTTTGTTTAAGATTGAGAGAAACATATTTATTTATTTATTTATTTATTTATTTATTTATTTATTTATTATTTGCTGTCAAGTTCAGTTGAATTAGTAAATTATTTCAAAAGATTGGGTATTATAATGGTGTTAAAAAGGGTTGCAACATCCTTCGTATTACCTATACAGCCTGAACGGTATTTATAGAATATTTTCGTTGGTCACGCGGATCATGATTTTTTTCTCCATAGTAAAATATGAAAATTGAACAAAACTATTCACTGACAATTTACATTTAGATGAAGATCATGTGCCGGTCATGCCACTTTAAGTAATCAGCACGCAGGTCAAGATTTTCCACTCTATTGACAGTTCATGTTTCCATCCTTGCATAATTTCGGGGGACATTAACCCCTTAAAATGTATCTTAATAGTTTTCAAAAATGTTAGAATATGTTTCTGCATAATGCCATAAGCGCGGGTTTTCTATACCATAGCGTTAACAAACTATGTTATTAAAACCACCTTTCTCTTTCCGACCCCCACCCCGACCTTCCCCATGATCCTATTAAAGAAATAGATAATAAGTGAGTGAGTTTCGTTTTTTTTTTTTCATTTACAAATTATATGTATTGTATGTTCTTATCTTTAGGTATTTTCGACTAATAAACCTTTCCGTCTGTGATCTTCAAAGAGCGAGATACAGTAATGCATTTTTATTAAATAGATTGCACGAATAATGTAGAGAAATTTGCAGCGATTTAATCACAGAAAGAGGCTTTCTATACTTCAATTAGTCGCTCATTAGGAGGTCTCCATCAAGACCGCACGTCACTCAAATAACCAGGAAAAAGGTGCGTTCATCTGAGTATTTATGTATCTATAAATATATGTTATAACAGTTTATGAATTCTGATACACAAATATAATACAAATATGTGGAAACATGCTTGTCGATGTGAGTAATATGTAATTTTGTACCTTCTGAATATTAGAGAGAACATGCAGGGGTAATCGGGTACGTATTCTATTTATAGAAACACATGCGCGCGTGCTATGTTCCTTTTATTTCATTGGTAGTGTCTGTCGTCTGCTTATGATTTATTAAAATATACAAACATCCTAGAAATAACTTAATGAATTCATAACGTTTTTGATGACTAATTTACGGCTAGTCGATGATTTAATTGTTCCACGTCATATCCGGTAAACTAATTAAGTGAAGAATGACAGAAATTTTTATATACATTATAAATTAACTGTACGCATATGATATCGTGCAGAGTTTTCTAGTACCAGTCTTTTTTTTAAAGTATGTTAAATGCATTTTTTGTATAATCATATGAAAGTGTTTTTAATTACAAGAAATTGCCAAATAATGCACGTGAATCATTCTCAATAACGTCTATTGACGTCATCAAATTAGAATACAATCTGCGCGTCTATATAAATTAACTGTCATCATATTGCTAATCAACTATGAGCTAAGAACACTTTTAGCCAAGTCTACAAAAAAATCAAATAAAAAATGCCAAAAAGTTTTCCCCTTATCTAAAATGTTTTGCACTAAATCAACTGGAATCAACAATATCGTACAACAAACAATATGACTTGCCGAGAAAAACGGAAAGGTGTGGCCCCAATATTAAAATTGTAATTATTATTATTGTAATTTTATGGTTTTCTAATCTTAACAATAAATGACATCCAAAGAAATGTGTTCGGAGACACGTAACAATAACCGCTATTTGATATGTCTTTGGAGCATGAGAAGAAATATTTGCATAAAATTAACATGTACGAATTAAAAAAAAATACATATAGTGAAAATAAAAAGGAGAACAGTTACGATACATAGATCTTTTTTACAGATACATTGGGAGGAATAGTTTTTATGTGGTTGTTATGTTCTCTTTAAAACGCCAGGTTGCGCATATTTAAGTGCACCAGTACTTAATACGATCTGTGGCTCATTATCCCCACACATGGTACAAAAAAATCGAAAATCATGTGTTTTAATTCTCTTTGGTTTTTTTACATAAAAATGAAAGGACACGCATGCTCGGTTATATTAAACTCATATTAAACATAAATACAATTCTTGAACAAAATTAATTTAGGTCCTAAACAAATAGAAATTCAAAGGGGCTTGCACACTCAAGACTAATGGTATGGCGTTGGAAAACATTGATACAGTTATTGATATACATGTATATTTTATTAATGTCGACAGAGAATTGATACGCATGTGCACACATGTTTCAGTCAGAAAGAGAAAATAGCCGATATATGTAAATACCTATATAATAAATGACATTACTAAAAATAATATTTTGTAATCAATATGTGTATATACTCCCAACTTGCAACTTGAATCAGTAGGTATGTTTGAGGCAGTCTTGGGAATTATGAGAGAGGCTCCATTGTGTGCAACATTATTGTCGTTACGTCAATAGCCATTGTCTTTGAACTAGACTGGAAGATAGCCTGTTCTAGAACTAAGGGGACAAAATGCAGGACTTCAACATTTTCATAAGCTAGTGGCATCTAAAATATTAACAAAACCTTCATGCATTTGATTATGATTTTTATAGCATAGTTATAAAGTGGGTTGGTCTACAAATGGTACATTTTTCATAAGTTTTTTTTTTCTTTTCAAAAATTGATATAGACTAAACGAATATATCATTTGCATACTATCATAAAAACTTTGCTTGAACAAAAAGAACACTTTATTATCTGCTATATAAACATATAAATAAAACTGGATCGTGTATCTCACACGTATATGTGTCGCGGTTTGTTGTTATAGCTGATATTATGAGTCATGAAATATATAATAACATGACACACCTTAAATGTATAATATTATATATTAAAATACATAAATAAAGTGGCGATGTTGTTGTTGTTGTATTACAGACCTTCTATTATAGACCAATTTACTTTAAACCTTTTTTATTTCTTATCTAATTAACATATCACATTTCAAAATCCTGTTGCATTTATATATACTGCACGCTTCGTACGTTTTATTTGCGTTTGAATTAAAATTTCTGCGGGCTCATTTGATAATATCTTAACATGTCTGGATGTTTGAACATAAAATTGAATGAATATCTAACGGAAACGGAAAGCGTAAATTCCATGCACTGATTGTTGAATTTCATATAATGGGATGTTGAACGATTCTCTCGTGTATTCATAACTGGCGCATTTTATTTATTCATGTAATTGGCGGTTTACTGCTTTCGTTATGTAATCATGTGTAACTTAATTGTAGGAACTATTTATCTAGCGGGAATAATGGTATAGAATCAATTTGTGGTTGTTAATGATATTTGATATTTCGTATGATATAAATATTTGATGTTTGTACTGAAAGTTTCGAACTGAACAGAATAGAAATTTCCCTAAACAGAACAGAAATGTATTATATATTTACATGGAGATCATCAAAGTTTGTTTTACATAAAGAAAGTTGTAACCTTGCATTAAATCTCTACAGAAAATCATCTGCTGAAATGTGTTGATGCTGTTGACCTTTTCAAAATGCACAACACGTTTTTAGTACTGAAAACATTTGAATGTTAAAACATGATATGTAAATTTATAATCAGAACCAAGATCTTGACGTTTACATTTTGTATGATGTACGATTAACCATGATTACCTTATCTGTTTATCATTTACATAATAAATGGCTGAAAAAACACCCCTTATCTTTTCAGCGCACATTATCCTGCAATCAAAAGTATACGAAACTCCGTAACGTACGAAAGACGGGTGGGGACATTTAATCTTCGTGAAATCATAATTTTAACATCCTGAATTCACGATTTCTACTTCACGAACTCACGATCTCGAATTCATAAATTCAACTCCACGTATTCATGTTTTGAACTTCACGATTTCCTAATTCGTGAAGTTGAAATCGTGAATCCGTGAAGTTGAAATCTTGAATAATTATGTAAGTTTTAAACGTGTATTCATGTAGTGGAAAATGTGAATTCTTACAGATAAACACTAGAATTCAAGAAGTTGAAATGACACCACTGGTCGTTCGTAATAGTGTTATATGATCTCGAATATTATCATGTACATATACGACTTATCATGTAAATAAATGTTATAAAAGGAATATAAAAACAACTTTTTTTCAATAACTTTAAAAAAGAAATACGCTCTTTTTTACAAGAAATATGTTTTTTTAAATTAATTTATTTATATATTTATTTATTTATTTATTTATTTATTTATTTATTTATTTATTTATTTATTTATATTTATATTTATTTATTTATTTATGATAAAGATATTAGTGGTTCGTGCCTAAAGATGATCTTACAATACACTTTAAGCTCTATATTCCTATCATGTTGGTGACGTTATCAACAACAGTTTTCAACAGCGCATGTTGCTAATTAATTACTTATATTGACAGATTTTATATTACATTTACATATGGAATTTTTAACATAAAGTGCATTTTAGTAACCATATCTATCTACGTGTAGAAGATGAATACAATTCTGGTTAATGAAACGTCTTATTTACGTAAAACAATTGTATATACCACGTGCACGTTATAACTGAATAAATGTTAAACGTTAGTAACGTTATCAACAATGCAGGTTGCTTATTAGTCATATTCACCGTTGTTTATTATTCAAAGCCTTATTCTGTTCTAAAGTAGCACTGCTAGCAACCTGAACGATAAAGGATATAAATAATTACCATTTATTATAATTTGACCGCCTGATTCCTCTAACTTTAGATAATAACATGAACGCCCCCGGTCTATATGCGGTTTATGGACCGGGTGACGTCATATTAAATATAGAAGGGCGTATGCAAATGAGGTATAATATATCACGTGATGGTATTTGCGTCCAAGAACGTTTAAAATTCATTAAAGGCACATTATGCTTCGAAATAATAAATTTTACTTTTTAAGAAAGGGTCAACATGAATTTTATAATGTGTAAATAACGGTTTTAAGGATGTAAGATGATTGTTACCTAAATAAAATAGAGATAGATGTGAAAGAATTTGTCATAAATGTAGTAAAATGTAAATAAAGAAGTATTTTGACCATCATACAAAATACTAATTTAATGATACTGTACTAATTACCAAACAAAAAAAAGCAACAGATGAACAAAATGGTTCAGGTACTTGGCCAAGGGGTAAACTTTTGGATACAATGAAAGTACAGCAAAATTAATAAGCTTTTGAGAAATAAAGCTAAAACCATTGTCCGAGGCATAATGGGCCTATGAAACTTTTAAAAACGCATAATGAACAGTTTGAATAAGATTATTTATTATTTTTGAAAAAGCTCATTTAATGTAAAAAATGAAAATATGCATAATTTATATGATTGATTAGATCAATGATTTTATTGTGAACCGTATTCGTTTAAACAATCACTTATTTAATATTCTATGAAAAGTATGAATAATTGATTCATTAATAAAAATAAACTTGTATCATAATACCCTTTATCTTGGTGAACAATAAAACTGCAGTTCATTAAAGCGTCCTTCATTTATTTATTTTTATTTTCCGCAGTAAAAACAAAGATAAAGAAAACGAATATTTATGGAATCAGATTAAAAAGACACTTACTACCCAAACTTGTAATTCTCAGATTAAATCGATTACTATACCTACGAAATTCTCGGTACGATGACGTCACTGATCTCGTATTTCCCGCGGAAATAAATGTAAAGAGATTCTAATTTTGTATTTTTATAACAAAATCAAAGGGATAATGTGGTAAATGCAGTTCTCTATTCATTTTTATAAAACATATAAACAGGCATTGCGTTAAACAGAAGGCTAGAGTTAAAACAATGTTTTCTTACACATATTGATATGTTTGAGCGTAATTTATTGATTTTATGCGTCCATTTTTCTGTCTGTCTCGTATTTAGATCAATCGTAAGAATATATGCTAATTCTGTTTCCATCCGGGTCATTTTCTCACTGAAATAATTTTGATATAGTAGTAGGAACATTGGTTAACATGCCTTTTGTGCGTTTTATTTATTTTTATTTATTTATTTATTTAAATACATTTATTTATTTATTTATTTCTTAGTCTTTTTTCGTTAATTTGCGTAACGAATTTTACGTTTATCAAAAACTTGCAACGAACATACATCACATTTATAATATGTATAATCATTCGAGTTGTACTTTAGTTACGATGTTTTGGCGGGTGTGAGCACAAATTCAAAAACTATCATTTAGTTTAATTTATGGCTGATATGAAATCTTAAAATACGGAATGCATATCTTTCAATTTTAGGGATTCTTAAGACAAGTGGCTCGAACACGTGTTTTTCGAATCACTAACTGAAAAGATTCTGAAACTTAATATGCTATAGCCCAAACTTTTCAAGGATCTTTACTCAGATTTATAGCTTGATGGTTTTTCAGAATATTTGTCGTGTACTAATATTATTTCACTTCATATTGAATAGAACTATCTAACCATATTATAAATATTATACAATATTTTGATTTATCCTAAACTGGCTCGTTACAACAGCGTGGTTGATATCAGTATATTGTATAATAACATTTTGAATCCCAGTGAAAGCTATATCATTAAAACAGATTCTATGCTTTGTTTACGAACAGCTGTGCCCGTCAAGTATTCCCATTGTCCACCGTTATATTTCTATTTTATTTTTTTAAATTATTATTCGCCCGAATCCTTGTTTGGAAATGAAAACATTATTTTTCTTCAATCATTTTGTATTAAATCGTTGATTATTGTGGATAAATAATAGATTGCCTACTTGAATGAGTATAAAGAGGTGAAATGGTCTACGGAGAAAATTATACGATCAAATCAAAATTACCTTGTTTTGTGTTTAATTCCGAATAATTCCTCTAAAACATCAGGGTATAATATTCCACGTTTTATGCACACTATTAATTTTCTACACACATCATAAACAATGCAAATCGTCACCGGCTGGGTTCCCACGAGCAAAGTTTTCCCGTATTGATCCAAATGTATTGCTTAGATTTCCAGTGATAAGCGAACGCTACTGTGCGACAACATTGATGACACATTGCAATTTTCACGATATTGTATTTTCTATAGGCACACCGGTTGCTGTTGTATCATCAACTTCCGATATTAACTTCCAATATTTACGCATGTGTTGTCGTGCGGCTCGGTTAATCCTATTTTTCAAATAAATCCGTCTTTCGCTTGTTTTTAAGACAGTAAATTAATCGATCCAATATCTTCGTATTCATTTATTTCGGAACATGACTTATTTTGTCTGAAAACGAAGAAAATTGCATACTTTAAACCAATCCATCAGTCAATGTATTTTACTGAAGAATCCTTTTGATTTATTACCAGACATTTTCTTTTTGCGAGGAGACTGTGGAAACATGCAGCTAACAAGCTATTCGTTTTGACGTCTGAACAACCAAGCGTCTAATACTATTCGACAAGCGCTTCTAAGACCCCGAGAAAGAGGAAATCCAATACTCTAGCGAAAGATCTGCAAACAAGAAATGAAAGTCGACTCGTATGTTCCCCTGTAGAAGATGTCTCAGTAATATATGAATACTAATGATGATATTGATAGACAATGATAAGATTATTACATGATTGACAGTTTAGTGTTTATAGATATTGATACATATTATGTATTTCCTTAAAATATCCAAACTGATATACGACCTAATAGTAACAAAAACTAAAACATGCCAAAATTTAAAACAAAAAACGAAATAAATAAATAAATAAATAGGTAAATAAATTAAATAATAAAAATAATAAAATAAATAAATAAATTAATAAATATACATAATGAAAAAAATAAAAATAATATTTAACAAATTTAAAAAAATAGATACATAAATAAATTAATAAATCAATATTTTTCGGGCCTTTCCGTTACACTTCGGATAATGATTTGGTAGTCGCGAGATGTGATGGAAAGTATTAGACTTGAGATATTCTGTTATTCATTTATGAATATTCCAAAAACACAAACATTCACGCACACACGCACACGAAGTTTACTTATCCTATATTGTCTATAGATATGTACAAAATTTAGATATCATTTGACTGACTTGAAAATATTTGAAAAAAAAAAATCTTTAAACCTTCAGTGGTATTGATAAAATCACTCTGATATATTCACTCAACATATAACAAATATATTTACATACCGAATATATTTAATGTAAACAATGACAGCTAATGATTGGTTTACATTTATTATTTATCAATATATATTGCACTTATAGTGATAATATTACACACTTTGTCTAAATATAGAAGTGTTTATTATTTGCTGAATCAAAGGCTCGAAGTTTATCAGGGGAACCAGGGCAAATCAATAGTCGAGTAAACGATATATAATCATTGACCATATGTCAACTAATATATCATTTAATGTCAACAATAACATTAACCCTTTCGCTGCCAGAGGGTTATTGTTTTATTGTTCACCTATTTGCCAGAGGATTTTCTAAGAAATTACTATATTATTAATTAATATAATTATTATTATTTGTTATTAGTATTATAATAATTATATATGTTTACAATTCTGTTAGTACAATAATAATTATTGTCGATGGTATAATTTTTTTTATATTTATTATTATTTTTATTATTATTATTATTAATTTATTATAATTACTATTATTATTATAGAAACGGCTAAAGCCGTCCATATGGCAAATACGCCGAAAATAACAGGGACGGCTTAAGCCGTCCCTATGGCAGTGAAAGGGTTAAAATAACCTAATGTTTAAAAATTGTATGTAATTTAAGCTTGATACTATGTAATAGTCAAATTTTGTTGATTTATATCGGCTGTGTAGTTAACGTTAAATTAATTAAAATAAAAACTCGATTAGTACATGTATGTAACAATTAAAACATAAAAACACGCGTTGAGAAATAACAGTGCCCTTTTAGTATGAAATTACATTGTCACTTTTTTAAACACAAAGGAACGAAACGAACAATCTAACAAAAGATCTACCAAAAAGTATGAAGTATAAAAAAGGAAGTAAAGGAGAAAGGGAAATAATCTTAAAGTATGTTCTTATAGAATTACAAACAATTTAAAGAATATTCATATAGGTAGAAAACCGTGACGGAGTATATATAATATACCCATGCAGACGCCGCGCCATCAACGTGCTCAGGCGAGCTATTTTCGGACATTAAGAGAAGAATAATTACGATCGACTGGTCAATCAGACAAATACGCCACGGTGATCATTTGGTGGTAATTCACCTAACGATCTACGGAATTAATCTCAATAAATCTTGGTCAAACGAACTGTTAGCGGGATAAAAGCCTTGCTGATGAGCTGTATTTAGACCAAACTCCGGTCAGCCGAAATAATAACTTTTGACGGAATCTTGCCGAGATGGAGCAAATGGCTGACGATATCGTGTTTTGATGAATCAATGTTGATAATTGCATCGTGATGTAGGAACAGTTATGTACTGTTAAACGAACACATTTTTTCCTTTCGTATTTGACGAACACAACAACATATTTGCAGTAAAATTGATTTATTAATAGCAGATTGGAGCTTACTATATATTTATAATGTATTTTTATGTACATATAAATATACTTGTGTTAAAAGAGTGTCGTGTATTTTATTTCTGTAAGCCATATTCCATGCACATGCTCAATCATTACTTTTAAAGTGGACGGTGAACGTGCAGAAGGTCCCCTTTTTTTTGCTATTATGAAAATGTCTGTCTTTTATAACGCATTATACATGCACTTTTTTGTCCAGTAGTTATGCACTTTATAAGTAATCGAGTGATTGGAGGTACATCTCTGCTCATCCTCTAACAATAGTACTAGACAAAAAAGTTGCAAAAAATGTTGCTTGAAAACTTCACCCTTTTATGCCAAAATTCATGTTCTAGATAGAATATTCTTTATATGCATACATACATACACGCAAGAGTTGATTCAAAGCAAATATTGAATTTTGCTTTGCGTCTGCATGGTATATAGGTTTTGTAGATGCCTTTTTTCCTTTCAAGTTTTAAATTGCATGGAAATTGAATGCGTATTGATTCAAAATGACATTCTACAATCTATTATAAGATAGTTCACGAATAAGCATATTTATTGTGTATTGTTTTTGTTTTTTTTGTGTTTTTTTTTGTGTTCAAGTTTTAATCCGTTTTAAACAGTTTCAAAGTAATAGTTTCTAATAACAAAACCAGGTTCAAAATACTAAATTATTAACAATATAATATAATTGTAAATCGGTTTCTCAATGCTCAATGACTTAACGATCTTCATTAACTGAAAGAAATAACCTATCCCTACTACTTTTGTTGTTGTCATCTCCTGGAGCATTTCTTTTCCACATTTGACAATGTATATAGACCATCAAACTTATTATATATATGAAAAAAGTTACATGTACATTTGTATTTTATTCAAGTAGAAATACTCGTAGAAATATCAATTATCTCATGGGTTCTAATCCTATAATTTTGCTGATGTCATCAATCATTTATGTTTATGAAATCTAAATCTCGGTGGCATTTCTGCCCCCAGATAACCTGATAACTAGCTAGTTAATTAAGAGGTTTACTAGCTTTGTAACTAGTTAACCTGTTAATTAAGTAGTTAGTTATGTTGTTAACTAGTTACGTAACTAGTTAACCTTTTAATATTAAGCTGGTAAAATAATAAAAGGATGGCAGTTGTAGGCACTAACACGAATTTATTTCCCGTTATGATCTTTTGTTAATTTAATTGAACAAATTAAATAGTTACGTAACTAGTTAACCACATATCTAACTACTTAATTAAGAGGTAAACTAGTTACGTAACTAGTTAACCTCTTAATTAACTAGTTAGTTATCAGGTTATCTGGTGGCAGAAATATGCCACCATTTAAATAAACACAAACCCGCTGTGTGTCTTTTATGAACTTGTCAAGATTTCATTTTAAAGATGATCCATAATCAATTTTGGAGATATGAAGATGTTAATGTGAGGTTGGGCAACCAACAATAAAGAGCCTGGCCAGATTGCACAGATGCAAAGACGAGACTTGCTCTTTACTGGTGGCAAAGGCTAATCGCTGTCGGTGCCAGCAGGTTAAAGGTCACGGCAGCTGCATATAAGCAATTGTTTTGGACATTACAATTATACCATGACGTATTTTGGAATGTAAACAGTTAACATAATTACTGTTTTGTCTACGTAATGACCACTTCTAGACATAATAACGTCGTAATTTTGTGTTCAATAACGGGACATGGGAATAAAAGAATATCGATTCCATCTCTGAGAAATAATAATATTTGTTATATGTATAAGTCAAGTCAATTGATATTATAACAGAAGTATCTGGAGTGTTGCTTTAGCTTATATTTGAGTGGATTAGCTATCATCTTGGGCGCAAAATAATCAGCAAATCAACTTAAAAAAATTAGTTTACTGATGGAAGCAATGTCAAAATTATAAGAAATATGATAGATAATATTTTAAAGGTTTTACATACAGAATATTATCGTTAAACTAAAACACGTTCAATAACTTTTAATGATATTAATAAGGATATGTGTAAAGTGAAATGGTTGAGGATATAACGCAGACTTTTGACAATGAAATAAATTTGATAAGAGAACACGAAAATGAAAATGCAACAACAATTTTCAAAGATTTAGATTTGTACTGTAAGTAAGTATACATTTAAATGTAAGTATCTAACAAGTTGGCTTACAGAATATCGATGGTTCTACTCAGTTGCTCGTTGAAATAAAGCACGGAGGGGCACCTTTAGTCTTCCTCCACAAGTCCCGCTGAAAAGTTGTCGTGTGAACTAATCTGTGTCGGTGCGAAGTAAACTTGAATCAACAACAACCCTCTTTACCCCACCCCGACCCCGAAAAAATTAAACATATAACTTAGGCCACCTTTTATTTACTTAACAATGTGTTATTTACAAGAATATAACTTTATGTATTAGTATGCTAATCTTTTGGTAAAATACTATGATTGCTAAATTTAATTGAAAACTAGAAAATTATTATTACATTTGTCTAATTTAGTTTAATAAAGACTTCGGGAAACTGCATTCACTATTACGTACTGTTCAAGTAAATCTGGTTGGTCCTTCCAGTTTAACAAAAATCAAATAATTTTCTTTATCTGATAGTGAACATCTTTAGGTGCGCTTTCACTTAGATATATATAAGCATGGCCACGATTTACGTTAACCGACAATGTCAAACAACATGAATATTGAATGATGTTCAATTTGCAGTCCTTGTACTTTCCTGTAGAAAGTTTTCTTTTGATGATGACTGGATTTAATAGCCATATATCTAATAATGAACACACCACTTTGAACCCCTTTGAACTGTAATCACCTCCAAAATCCCCGCACCAAAACAAATAAAAAAATAAAAATAAAAAAATAGCCTAAAATATTAAAGTCCGGTGTTTGCAGGCTGTCTAGCCGGTCCTTATAGAGTGAGAAGCGCTAAGCGGTGTGTACCTTTTCATATTTATTCTGGTAATTAACATCCTATTGTATTACTATACTACTTTTAAATATTGTGTACGCAGTTTATGCAACAGTTCAGTCACAATTTATGTTTACAATAACACTCAGTTTGTATAATGTACAAAAACATGAGCAAATCAAATATGTAAACATATAAAAGAAATAGGTCACTATGGATAATAGGTATATAACATAAAGGACAACAATATAGATTTTATGTTTGTAAGCTGATATATCATATTTAAAAAATGTAGTTTTTAGTTTTCGTTTATTTAAAAAATAAAGAAAATAAATAAAGAAAAATGTTTAGTACCGCGTGGGAACTGTACTCAATAGCTTTTCAAAGGGGCATTTGATTGACAGATGGCCTATCCTAAAAATAGATCACGTGGTTAAGGGAATTTCGTTTCGGTACTCTCTCTGATTGGTTTATTTTTATCACCGCCCCAAATACATGAGTTTTCGTACTGATTGACACATCGTGTTTATTTGAGGTGTGAATCACCTAGGATTTATGAAAAAGTTTAATTACATGATTATTTAAGAAATTTTGAGACAGTAGACATTTTATTTTATTCCAATAGGCTATAAAGCCCATGCGGACATAAATCATGCACAATAACGAACAGTGTATGACATAAACATATATACATAATATCAACAATCATGAAAAGAAAAAGAAAAAGTTTGGAGAAGATCAATTTTGATTGATAAAGTCATTACCAGCCGAAAATATTCTTAAGTAGTTACATAATAAACATTTTCAAATCAAAATTGATCTTTGAACCACTAACTTATAGATCTATTATATATACATATAAACATACATACACACATATACATGCACATACATACAAAAAACAAAATATCAATTACATGAGCCATTTATGCAAAATTTGTTGTAAATTAATTGAATTTTAATACATAAACGCATTGCCATATATTTATACACACATCCTAAAAATTTAAAGTCCCTTCGCATAAATTGCAGATTTAATAATTGTAACAAATCTTTATCTTTCATTTTGGATTTTTGAAAACTTCGAAAGTCCAATTTCAAAAGTGATTTGGCTATTCATGTTAAGTTGCAAAGAGACCTTCGAGCTGACTTAATTGCTAACCTTATCATATAAACATGACATTCATATCAATAGAAAACATATTATATATAATTATGTACAACGTTTTAATTTTCTCCATAATTATATCTGTCTTGCCGAAACGAAAGTGCAAGACAAATCATATGGATATTATGTAATTTTTTTTAATTTTTTTTTTTTAACATGAACATTACAACTGGACAAATTTGCATTGTTAATCATATAGCAAAGTATTTCTAATAATAAATGCTTTGTTTATATATATTCCTAAGTTTTTAAGTATGTTCTTATTTTCTGAGTTCATAAGATCTACAAATTTATACATGCTAGGCCGTATCCAATATTTTCTGGCAATATATTTTTTCCTAATATCAATGTACATTACACATTCAATAATAAAATGATATTCATCTTCTACCTTATTACATGTTATACATTTTCTATCACTAATAGGTGTTCTGGTGGGTCTGGTCCATCGACCAGCTTCAATGTGTAATCTGTGAGATGATACCCTTAAACGAGTAAATGATTGACAAAATTTATGAATATTAAAGCATTCCAAATATGGTTGAAATCTAAATGATGCAATTGTGTTATAAAATAGAGCCCTACTTGATTGGTTAAGTCTTACATTTCAGTTCTGTGTAAATTGATCGCTTAATTTTTGTTTAACAATCGGTATCACCATCGCCTTGAAAAATCCACGCATCAACATAGTAAATCTTTTAATTATGTACACCAGATTTTTTTATTTGGACACAATTCTACATCCGTCTTCAATAAATTATAAACAATAAAGATATATTTGTTTTGTTTTACTTGCAAAATTCGTAACAAACATTTGATAGCCTTAATATTTGTATAGTTTTAAATGAAATCGTTCTTTGTAGACTTTTTTACACCAAGTATTCTTTTGCAAATTTGCAACTGTACTTTCTCAATAGCAAATTTTTTTGCAAAATAACAAACTTCGCAACAATAGTTCAAGATAGGGGATACAAGCTTATCGAATAATTCTGACTTATGTTTTGGAGGTATATAGGTAAACTTATGTAAGTACTTATTCAAAGTAAAAATAGCCTTTTGTGTTTGCCCAGCTAATGTAAATAGCGAACCTCCTGTAGTAGATACCACACATTAGTAACAAAACTTACGAACAATTTCAATGGTATCATTATTATAACTAAATATCATACCACCAGGAATAGTTCCACCTTTGCTAAATATCATTATTTTAGTTTAGAAACATTCACTTAAGTTTCCATTTAAAACAATATTCTTATAAAATATCTATACTTCGTTGCAATTCTGCGGCTGCATTTGCAAAATCACAATGTCATCAGCATACAACAACATAAATATTTTGAACATATTAACATCTATTCAATCTGCCTTGTGAATAAATATATCTTCTAGATCATTAACAAGCATGGAAAATAAAAATGGAGATAAACACTTCCCTTGTCTCATGCCCAGCATACATGTGTATTCATCACTTAACTCATTGCAATACTAAACTCTAGACTTAACAGACTCATAAATTGATTTTACAATGTTGAAAATATTACCTCTAAGCCCTAACTGTATCAACTTGAACCAAATATTTTCACGAACTACATAATCAAAAGCTTTTGAAAATCAACAAACAAAGTAAAAAGTTGTTTCCCTTGATTAAGAATATGGGTTATTAAGCCATTAAGTACAAAAATATTATCTACAGTGCTCATATTCGCCCTAAATCCTGCCTGTGCTTCTATATATACATTATATTTTTCGGCCCAAAGTTTCAACCTATTATTTATAATTCGTGTAAAGAGTTTACCAAGACTGCTTAATAGTGTAATACCACGATAATTATCCACATTGTTTACACTTCCCTTTTTATGCAGTGGAATCACAAAGCCTTCAGACCACCTTGTCGGAAAATAACCAATTTCAAAAATCTTGTTAAACAATATATAAAACACATTCTTCAAAACATCTTTGCCTGTAGTAAAAAACTCATTTATCAAACAATCTGGACCCCTTGACCTATTATTTTTTAGTTGTTTAATGGCTGTTGTTATTTCAGTAACAGATATACACGTGTTTAATTCATTGAACATAATTTTAAATTCATCATTTTCATATCTTTCAATAAAATATATAGCATCTTCATCAGGTGAAAAATAAACATCATCTGGATTGTTAACAGCTTTAAAATACTTCTCAAACATCGACATTGATATATTAGACTGTTTAATACCCGCAGCTTCCTTCAACATATTCCAATATAAACGTGCATTTTTGTGTCTATTACTTAACAATTTATTTGTTTTTTCTTTATCGTAATTGTATCTACATTTTCTAATGGTTGACTTATAATCTGACCTGGCTTTTACCATATTTACTCTCGTACACTCGTTTTGATTCATTCTGTATTGATTAAGACATATATAAAAAATATTTTTCTTTTCAAAACATTCTTCGTTAAACCAGGGCTGCGTGCTTTCAGAGTTAACATAACTGTTATTATCTGAACAAATGTTTTTAACAAAAGGGGAGGCTACTTTATTAAAAATGCCTTCAAAAACATGTATACAATTATCGATATCATCATGTGACGTGCTAGCTGTTATATTGCTCGTTAAATCATGTAAATCTCTTAAGCTGTCATCGCTCTCTAAATTCTCAATATATGTATTTTTTAAATCGCGTTTCCATACATACTTATGATTTATACTCTCAAAATTGTTTTCATCACAAATATCATCATTATTTTCCGTTATATAGTCAAATGAATATGTAACTGACAATAAACAATGATCCGATACAATATTTGGTAAATCAATATAAAACATAGAAATATTATCAAACATACTACGCTTGCATAATAAATAATCCACCACACTACGTCCTCTGTTACTTACAAAAGTATATTTCCCTATCATATTATCGTTTCCTTTTCTACCATTAACAAATCTGTAACTTGTCTGCCTACAAAAATCTAGCAAAAGCCTACCGTTATTGTTTACATGACCCTTATCTTCTGAAAACCTCTGCATAGCAATATCAGACTGATACCCTTCAGGCAAATAATCAATATTAAAATCACTCATAGTATCATTTTCCACATAATCAGGTAAAGTAGATGTACGTGCATTAAAGTCTCCAAAAATGGCATAATAATTTTCGATTTCTGACATACTTTCAACATATATAACTGAGTCAATTAACCTATCAAAAATATTACTCTCATTCATAGATTGTCGGCTGCTGTCATCTGGAATCACATAGCACAACCCAATAAAAAAGTCTCTTTCTGTCCCCAACTTCATCTTAGAAATTTTAACCCAAATAATATCGTCTTGTGAGGTAAAAACTAAAGTATCATCTGTGACTAAATTATTTCTTAAATAAATTATAATACCGCCTGAATTACGTTTCGCTGAACTTTTAATGTCAGTTCTATTTAAAACAAAATATTCGAAACCATCAACATGTAAATTTGATAATGCATCTGTCCATGTTTCTGTAAATAAAATACAATCATTATTACTAAAAATTTCCTTTATATAGTCAGATTTTAATTTGTCAGTCCTTTTACTACATAATCCGTTAATGTTCATATACGCGCAACGAACTGTGATCTTCTCCGCTCCGTCCTACCTTTTAACCTCGCGCACGCGCTTTTGTGCAGCCGTGTTATTGTCGCTTCTATTATTAGAAATAGGGGAATTCCCATTTCTGACAGCTGTCAAATCGCGTCTATATGGGCTTGCGGAATGTTTTCGTCGCAAAGTACGATCTTTTGAACGGGATATATGTGATCCACTGCCTTCTACTACTTTGGCATATGTTTGACTATCTGAACTCATACTGTATGATGATTGCACTTCCGAAAAGTTACACTGATTTTGAGAATGGGTATTATTTTCAACTACGCTGACATTTTCGGACACTAAACTATCATTTTGCACTAAGATTTCAGAAGTATTTCTTAACAAAGCAGGCATACTTCCGAAATGGTTCCCATGCTCCGAGTTCACAATATGTTGTGTCTGCTCACAACGGTTTGGTGACCCATTTACGCCTTGAGTCTCACTTCCTTGACAACTGCTTGCATTTAACAAGTGCGCAAAACCCGTATTATCATCATTCGGCATATTTAATTGTCCGGTACTGTTATTATTTTTGTTATTGCTAATTTGATCAATTTGCTGCATTCCTAGTTTACCGTTTGTGTAATGTGACCCACTTTTATCAGTGAGCGAAAATTGCTGACCGTTCATGAATGGGGCGTATCCAGGTGGGGGGTAACTGGTTATTGGATTAACTATGTATCCTGTATTGTACTGCGCTGGTGTATCATTTGTAGGTACATGAACTACAGAAGGGCGCGGTTGATCCTGCATTTGATGAGTAAATGTTGATTGGCCAATTTCACTTATATGTGTCATTCTGTCATAATTTACGTATAAATTCCAATTGGGAAATTCATCATGAATCAGCCGACCGTCTGCTATCAATTTTGCTGGGAACACTATAGACACTTTTGATCGTGGGTACTCGGTACGGTGTTTTTTCAGCATTGGCCAGAGTCGGGATCTTGCGGATTGAATTTCCTTTGGATAGTCGTAATCAACAGAAAATCCAGTATAGTTTTTCAATCTGTTTACTCTGCTCATTATATAGTTTATATCGCCAAAGTCTCTAAAGTTCACGATTATTGGCCTTTTACTAAAGTTTTTACCTTGAACTTTTTTTCCCAGCCTGTGTGCCCTAGCCATGTACAATTCTCTCGGGTCTATATCCAGTTTTGATTCAAGAAAATCTGATATAATCGTGAAACAATCTTCATCCCTCGTCTCAACAATACCCCTGAAGATAAGGTTGTTTCGTCTCGATCGGGCCTCTAAGTCTATTGACTTGTACGCTACTGCTTTCAAAAGTTCTGTTTGTAAGTTTGTGACACTGATTACCTGTCCAATTTTCTGGTCTACTTGTACGAGAGATTTCTTGAAATCTACAAGACTTCTACTACAGCTCACTTGCTCGTTTCTAATAAATTTTAATTCATCGAACATATGTAAAAGTTTGTTATCAACTGAGCTGTCAATAAAATCTTGCCTGGTAAATTCCGAGTTATCCATTTTCTGCTCCCCACGTATTTCCCGCTCGGTGAAAATTTGAAATCTGTTTTGGTTGAGCATAACACAAGTCAATAATCCGATTTTTTACAATTGTATAAACACAGTTCAATAAAGATCTTCAAACTATATAAATCTATCCACAATGCTATATTGATACAGTTCAGATTCCTTTAAAATTAATCTAAAATATCTCCACTTTATTTTCTACGTCTACACTGTCCGCCATATTTAACTATGAGAACAAAAGAATAAATAAAAGATACGTGTCGTTCAAATGACATTAATGTTTGAATGGAATATTCAATTTAATGTAGTAATTTCAAGTAGATATTCAGACTTGTTTATTTGTAACGTATTTTGTGCTCTGTTTTTCATTCGAATAATAGTGGATTATCGTAATTGGAGACGGATGTGTAGGCTGACCTTACTTTGTGAGTAGATCTTTGTTTTCATATTTCACTGCGTCATTTTAGGTTAGCCAAAGTTCTTGAGAATATAACATACTGTATGCATGTATTTTTAAACGAAGAAGTTAAGTTATTACATGAGATACCGACTCATTTCATCGATCAATTATTCAATGTTATTGACAGTGTTTTAGTTATAGAATAGTATATATATTGCTTATAAACATAAATAATTATACAAATATAACAAATAGTGAACTATGAAGTTGTTTTATTCGTGCATTTTACTGCTATAGCAATTATTTGTTTGACAGTACTCTTAAAGAGAGTAAAAAACGAAAGCCTTTAAGAGTGTTTACTTATATAATTTTTGTAAGGTATTAACATACAGTATATAATATCTTAAAAACGTGTACTACGTAGCTCTGTTTGTGAAACGAAAAAAAATGAGAGCTACTTATCTGACATGGAAGACTTTTAATATATTATGCATTTTTGATTTCTAATACATGTATAGACATATGGTCAAATCTTGATTTTATGATACTTTGTATTCTTTTTATTTCATTTCTAAATATACATGTATTTATTTCGTCAACATCACTAGGGGAAACAACTTCAGAGTTCTTGAAATCATATGAATATGCACAGTTATCTTTAGTTATAAATAGGTATTATATCATGACAGAAATATGTGACCTTAAAGAGTCAAGGAAAAAATACAACAAAGAATATAATATACAGACAGACGTTGTAACAGACTGTACATACAAACAAATTTGCCATGATCTATTACACAAAGTATTATAAGGCTAATACATGCATACTTAAGCACCTGCTGTACAAATCTATTCACAACCTTCATAAAGAAACAACAAGTAAATAAACAAATCATCAATATACAGTTATACAGACTCTTATGGCACATATAACAAACAAATTAACAATCAATACAAAGAAATACAGTCAAATGGGCTCACATACACAAACACGCCCACATACTCACACTAACACATGCAAAGTCATGCACTATTCTCGAGAAGTCATTCATATCTCTTACTTCTTACAATATCTGTTTGTATCGGTTTAATTCCTAGTTCGCCATATATCATATGAGATGGGGTAGATTTTTTAAGATTAAGAATAAGTTTCATAAATTTGAGTTGTGTTCTTTAAATTATTTCATTGTTTCCAAAGCCCCAAACCTCACAGCCATAGAGTAGTATTGGTTTAATAGTTTTATTAAATATATCTATCTGTAAATCAAATGACAAGTTTAGAGCTCTTATTTTTCTTAAGAGAGAAAACATTGCTTTATTGGCTTGTTCTACTACATGCTTTTTGGCTTTAATGAAACTTTTTGTTCTTGATAGATAGACACCTAAATATTTATATTGATCAGTGGTTTCAAGATTTGCTTCTTTGTATTTAAACTTGTTTTGATAAATGTTACTCCTTGATCCAAATACAACTACCTTTGTTTTACTGGTGTTTACTGTTAATTTCCATTTATCACAATATTGTTCAAAGAGATTTAATGAGAGTTGTAGGTCATCACTACTTTCACTTAGTAATATGGTATCATCTGCATATAATATTATAAAAAAATTTAAAAACATTCCAATATCATTGGTACTGACAGTGCAAGTTACGCCACTTACATTTCCGGAGCTTAAAAAGTTTTCCAAATTATTCAAGTATATTGAAAACAAAAGAGGAGATAAGTTTTCGCCTTTCCTAACACCTGACATACATGAAAAGAAGTTTGATAAACCTTCATATGTCTTAATTCTTGATTTTATATTGTTATACGTATTTTTTATAAGACTGAAACATTTTCCATTAATATTATATTTAAGCAGTTTTGTCCACAGACCCTCTCTCCATACAGTATCAAACGCCTGTTTGAAATCTATAAAAACACAAAAGAAAAGTTTTTTTACTTGCACTAAGTATATCTATCAGGCATTGTAAAACAAACAAGTTGTCAAAGGTTAAATGATTTTTTCTGAAACCTGCTTGACAATTATGGATAAGATCTGCTTATTCAGCACATTTATTAAGTCTAGTATTAATGATTGCTTGTAACAGCTTGCCAAAACAACTAAGGAGAGTTATTGGACGGTAGTTCTCTGGGGAATGGATACTTCCTTTATTTTTGTAAATAGGGACTATTTCACCTTCAGTCCAGTTGGTTGGTATTATTCCATGATTTAATATAAGATTGAACAGTTCAATATAAATTGGAAGCATATTATCTGCAGAATGTTTAATATGTTCCTATAGGATGTTGTCAGTACCCGGGCTTTTATTATTTTTAAGTGTTTTAATTGTTTTAACTATTTCCTCTTCTGTGATAGGCTTATTTATATCATTGATTATTTCCACTATCCTATCTTCTAAAATGTTATAATTGGGATTTATATTGTTATCTTGGGTGTCATTTTCACCTAAATTGTTATTGTCGTTATTTTTATCAGAGTTACTTTCTTTAAAAAAATCAAAGTCGTCAAGTTTTGCTTGTTGATTTTCTTTTTAGCACCTATGCTATTTATTATTTTCCAATAGTCTCAGGTATTTGTACTTTTTAACTTTCTTAATCTTTCTATTTTTTTGATATTCAAAAGTTTTATAACTTGAATTAATTTTACCTTTATATTGCTTACTGATCACTTTTAATATATTTTTATTTTCCTCTGATTTATTTTTGTTATACATTTTCCTAGCATTATGATATTGGTTTCTTAGAATTTTACAGTCTCCTCTAAACCATGGTTGAAATTCTTTTTTATGTTTTATTTTAGTTTCACCATTATTTGGTCTACTTATTTGTTTTTTGTTGAATGTTTTCTGACTGGCATCCATGAAAATATTTCCAGTTTCATTAACAACATGATCAATTTGTTCTTGTGAAATTACTGTTTGTTCTTTTAGTTTATTCATTTCAGCTAATACACATTTTACCCTATCTTTATCGATATTTGTTGCATATTCATCTTTGTTATGTCTATTGTCCCATAGCCTTTTAGTGTTTTTATTGGTGTTTGCATTTCTTTCATCAGTATTTTGTCTTTTTGTTTGTATATTAATATTTATTGAGATTGGGTTATGAACATCAGATATTAATTGTGAAAAATCTTCAATGAAAAAGTTTTCAATTATTTCAAACATTCCTATTGAGCAGATAAAGTAATCAATTGTACTTTTTCCTTTACATGTTGTTTTGGTATTTATCCGATCAGACCCTATTCTACCATTTAGGATTAGTAAGTTATTACTTGAGCAAAAATCTATCAGCATATTGCCGTATTCATTTACTGTTTTATCTAATGTTTTTCTTTGGAGAGGAATTTCATTATTATTTAATATATTTACTATGTCTCTACTTTCACTTATACATTCGTCATTACCAAGTAAGTTAAAGATAAATTCATCACATTCAACAATATCCGATTTGGACCCTGTACGAGAATTGAAGTCTCCAAAAAGCAGTATTTGTTCTTTGTCAAATTTGTTTATTTCAAGTTGCAGTTCTAAATAGGGGTCTGGGTTGGCATATTTTGTTCTTATTGGGGGTATATATACAATTCCACATACAATGTGTTTTTCACTATTTACATCTTTGAGATCAAGTTTAAACCAGAGTACAAGTTTGCTGTCACTTTTAAGAATTTTAAAAGAATTAACAATTTCTTTTTTTACTAAAACACATATTCCCCCTGATCTGTGTTTGGAATATTCTTTTCTATTATGCATAAAAATTTCAAAACCTTCAACAACAATAGTATCAAAATCGTCTAGTTTGCTTTCCTGAACACCTATGATATCATAGTTATTAATAAATTCTAAAAATTCAGGACATTTCAAACGAGATTTTAGTCCACATACATTTATAGAACATATTTTAATATTCTGCTTTATGTTTTTGTTGTCCTCTTCGTCTTGTTAGAAATCACCATTTTCATAAGAACTTTCAAAAACAGTCAGTGGTGTTTCGTGATTGCTTTGAGGTTGGTGCGTCTCACTTGCTTGTTCTTGATCAATGTTTATGTATTGTATTTCTTCGTTGTTGGATGTTTCACTAGAGTCACGAATGATTCTCTTTTTTGTTTACCTTCTAATTTGTATCATGTATTAGCCAGACAATAAGTAAAGCAAAGTGACGCTAATTGACTTTAACAAACAACAGTTGTTATATAATTATTAATATAATGTTATATAATTATATATAATTTGCAAGCAATTATCAACAATTTACAGAAGAGACATTAATAATTTTCGTACCCCAGTTCAATATGATACTCTTATAAAACAGTCATTGAAAACTTTGTTTCCTCTAAACAATGTATTAACTCCCCTAATGTATGTTTTAAGTATATATCTTAAAAAAAGAAAGGCATATACATGCATTCTGGATTGATAAATACACAATCCCTATAACGAATACTCTTATTACATTTTTCTGGTTGTTTCGTCACAACAAAGGTTTTACGATTAGTAGTTATACACTTATGTTTGTCGGAGGGAATTGAAAAAAAAATAAGTGGATAAAATGTGCGGCGAATTGGATTTAATCAATATTAATCTAATAGATTTGATAGATTCCATCTTTGATATACACTTGCATTCCCATTTGGTATAAAACACATTATGTCAAGTTATATTATGACAATGATACATGAGTCTGGCAAACACTCAAATACAGCAGTTTTTCCTAGATATTTGCAATGCCATTATACAGGTGGTCATATTTTACAAAATAGAATGTCAGTTATATAGTGAAACTATTGTCTGAAATCTTCAATGTATGATAAAGGAAAAAATCAACTATTGTGATATATTGAGGATATGTAAGGCTAATGTATTCTGAGTGTGCTAATATCAATATAATGTTAATAAGCCTTTATGCTGTTTTGAAAACGTTTTGTCAATTCAAAAGCTTATTGGAAATAGTAAATTTTTTCCACTCGTTTTTCTTTCTCAAAAATTCGAGCATTGTTGTACAGAAAAAGAAATTATATGTATGAATTAATAAAACAATTTACAAACATGTAATAAGGAGCAAAGTCCAGTAGCAAGAATTCCAAATATATTTTGTGACACAGACTTAGATTACAAACAGACGGTCGTCCTGTATGTAATATAACAATAACTTTTTAATTGTATTCAGTTGTATTAGATCTTTGTATTCTAATAAACTATGAAATAGTATCAATAAGTGTATTAAACGTCCTTTATCCAGGCCAAATATCTTGTTATATCATTCAGTCCATCTATAATTACTTTCCTCAATCATCCTCACTTACCGTCACTAACGTGTTGTAGGTACATTTAGCTAGATATCCAATGTTCGAGTGTTTTGAGCAATGCCTCATTGTACTTTACCCTCTCGGTAAAGGCATATATAGTTACGTTGTGTTGTTATGATTATAAGAGACAGTGTATAAAGCATAAACAGTTTTGATAGTTACAAATCATTGCTTCTCTGTAAAAGGGCAAACAAATATGTTACATACCATAATCTATATAAAACAAATTACGATCAAGGACAACAACAGCGACATATGTGATATTGTAAGTGATATGCGTAATTCATCTGCATGGCTATCTAAAATTACAAACAGTTTTTAACATATTAATGCTTTAATACTCCTATTGAAACGTGATATTTTTGTTCTTGAAAGTTAATGACATAAAAAGGAGGAAAACCGAATCTCTAATCAAAGCCTCCAGACATGTCAAAAAATGTTGCAGACTCGATTTGATTGAGCTTGTTCATGTACGATAGTGATAAGTGTAAGCTAACGTGTTTGCCTCTTAGCACCGGCTTAAGCAGAATGCATCATATAACATAATCTGGTAAAACTTTAACATTTTTTGTTTTGTTTAAAGTTGAAATAGAAACATTTATATAATCCTTGATATTTCATGTAAAAAGCGTTATCCAAAACCCAAAACGTAACCACCTTTACACATTGGTTGCAGTTATAACATTGTTATAAGTAGTTCTTGCACTTGATCACACGTTACAAGAGGCCTCGTGCTTAGAACTGGAATACATCAACGCAATTTGCCCCGGCTACAAGACAGCGTTCGTTCTCTAGAGAGTTACACACTTTCTCTATGCCTAGTTTTAAAAGTTATTTGACTTATCAACAACAAATAACTATAAATGTTATTATTTCTTCCACTGTATCTTTAAAAGTCTTGTGGCAAATTAAAGCCGCCATGTAACCACGTGACTGAAAGTAGTTCCGGTATGTCGTCTTATTATGTGAAGCATAATAGCCGGAGAGATCAGATAAGAAACTGTTTTATACCCAAATTTAAAATGTTGCAGTATCGTAATGATGTTAGCTTTAGATGGTTTACAATTTTTATACTACACGTTTTCGGATAATAAGTGAATTACACGCATTCTGTGCCAATTCAGTACACAATGTTGGCAAAGTAAACAAATACATTTAACATTATCAAGCGCCTGATATATTAGATAACAAAAACAGAGCTTGGCATCAAAAAGATAACGATTCAAATTAGGTTTGATAAATATTTGAAATTTATTATACGTCACGTTCTGGGAAACTAAACGCCGATACGTTCATATTTAATCTTCTTGAATCAGCAATTGTCCGACGATTAAAAGATACGATTCACTATACACACAAGTGTTACATGTTTAATTTTAAGAAATGGACCAGCCATGAAAACATGACTGTTTATGAAAAAATAACACAACAATAACAAAAACATACATTGCACCCATTGTCTGATGATTAAATGATAAGATATACATACCACTGTTGTAATGTTTATTTTGAAGAAATGATAATACTATCCGTGACAATGTTGAAAAGCACAACAGGACTGTTTATGGGAAACAAAAACCTTGAGAACATACATTCATTTAGAATGATGCACATGAAAAATGAAAGGCTGAAAAGGAACAGTTGTACACGTAATAATTTAAAATAAACACCATTACTTTTCACCAAATTTAGTTTGAGGTTGTAAAAATGTAACAATTATCTTTACGATAAAACATTTGTATTTTTGTCTTGCTGCACAGCTAGAATATTAAACACATTTCTGTAACAAAGATGCAAACATGTTGTATTTGTATCAATATAATACAATACAATACAATACAATGCATTACAATACAATACACTTCAATATCTTTATTTCACTCAAGACATGCACAATATATACAAGTCATGACAAAATGAGGTAAATAATACAATAGATCGGAGTACCGTATACATAACGATTAGATACATACTTTGACCAAGTTATGCAAATTATCAGACTATTAAACGAGGTCTCATTGCTGTCAGTTAGTTTAAACTGAAGAAATAATGTGATAGACAGCTGTAGTAGGAATAATGATACTTTTTGATATGTCGCTGATGGCATAGCTTTGAACAAATGACAGACAATCATGTTTAACACCGTATAAGCAATGACATTAAAGGTGTTGTCAAACAGTATGATCCTCGTGGAATTATCAGTGACCGCTCCAAGTACATTTTACTGAAACCTTTGGCAGATAGCTTGTATTATGCGCGTTTTGTAAAATCTTCCTCGTGGTAATATACCACTAAAATACACCGCATTATAAAGACACACTGACACACATATAGAGGAAGAGCATATTCATGTACGGTATAATATATATTTTATATACACGTACTATAAACCTAATATCATTGAGAGTGAAATAATCAGTGGACGTACAAATATGACAACAATGCTAAATTGATATAGCACTCCTGATTGTAAACTAAACTTGATTTTGCGGGGAAGCTGTGGACAAACAATTTTCTAACCATAATTAGATCTCAATGTAACAGGATTGGTTCCACCTTTTACAATCATTTACATCGAGGTGTCGCATAAAACACATATTGTCGCGTCAATTGATGGCAAGTTAAGTAAATGTCTAACAGTGTATCAAAACAGTAGTTTACTTCAGCAATCACTACTGTTCTATACAATACAGTGATATGCGTCATATCCTGCAATATTTCACAGAGTTTAAATCGCAGTAAGGAAGAAGGCGTTCGAAATGATACATATGTAACGTCATTCTTGTGTCGGTAATATAATTGTCCTTTTAGCACTTTACAAGATTTTATGCGTGTCTATAGACATTTATCAAATGAAAGCTTACACTATCTGTGCATGTTTACACCACATTGAATGAACATAACAGATATTTAGTTACGCTTTGTACATCATGTATCTTTTGTAACAGATAAAAATATATCACTATACATGTATTTCTCAAGTTCAATTACTTGCTTTAGTGCATTACGAATAAAATACCATAACATTAATAGGTAACACATATTCTTTTCCTGATCATTTGTGTAACTTTCGCCCAAGACGATAGCATTCTTTAACCTTACAAATGAAGCTTTTTATAAAATATTTTTTAAATTCTTTTTAGATAAGGCATATATACTTATGACACCTTGAGCCACTTTATAAACTATTATAAGAACGCAACAGATACGGCACATTGCTATTTTGAGATTTCTAAAATTTTGATAAATAAACGAAATGGCAACTTTAAAGGATGAAACAATTCGATAATATTGCGTCTGTTCGGGAAAATGAAGATTTACAACAATTCACCAATATTAAAAGACTGAAGTTCATAAATTGCCGATCAACCATGCACTTGCTACAGCAACTAGGAAACGTTTCATTTTCTGACAGCATAATCCATATTTAAAATATTTAAATAAAAATGAAACTTTTGTTTAAACTGTCTGTAGATTATCAACAAATTGGAATCAACGTGGTTATAATACATGTTTTGAAATTATAGAAGCATGTTTTTTTTTAATTATCTCTGTACATCCGTCACATTTATGAATTCTGTAAAGGTCTGAAAAATGTAACAAAAAATAAACAATTAAGAAATAAACCAATAAAATGATTTTGTCTGAAAATAACAACAGCGTGTACTGAAAATAACAACAGCGTGTACGGATTCATGTCTGTTTAATTATATATGCTTATAGGCATTGTCACCTATACTAGTTACTCGATTACAACAATGACATTTTAATAAGCATTATATACCTAATTATAAATAAAAGAGCATATATGACCAGAGCATTTGCAATATATACTGTAACACAATAATAACATGACCGGGTGCATAGTGTAGTACTCACGGACCTTGTTACGAAAAAGATTGAGTACGTAAGTATATGTTTAATAACCTTTATTGGCGGCAAAAGGCCCATTTGGATTCTGGGTAATTCCTCTAGAAGCAGCCATTGGAGATGCAAGCAACATTAAATAGGGAAAACTAATCCGTTCATTAGACAGGCATGTCAGTGCATTCAAACCTGGTTAACATATAACTAGATAAGTCACTTACGTATACTGCAAAGGTTCAACAACACTTTCAAAAGAAGATGTTTTGATATATTTATTAGTCCTGCTATACAGATTGTATCAGCAATTGTTAAGTATCATATTATCCTGAAATTATGATCGTTATCGCCTTATACAATGGTACATTTATGTCAACAAAGGTTCTTACATGAAACAGCCAGTGAGCACGCGTCAATAAATTTACCACAATATCATTGACGCGTGCTCACTGTTGTGACATTTATGGACAATTGCGACAGATGTTGTTTAATAACCATATGTGTTAAGTAAAATATATCAATTATATAGTAAATACTTGATGGCCTGATGTAAATTGATACTATCAGCTAAATGTTAAATACGAGGAGTTTTATGTAACAAGCACTCTAGTATCTTTTTCCATGCCATGCTTAGGTAAGAATTAGGATGTTTTGTTTCAAGAATTTTTTATATTGTTTGTTTTTATCTTTTTACAGGACTGAATAAGTTTTTTAGATTCCAAAATACGTATAGGAGAAAAAATAATACGATCCTAAAATATTCAACTTGACTTTTTATAATCGCATGCCTCCCGATAAGCTATAAAAGATTAAGAAAATCAAACTTGAGAAAACTGTAAAGGAAAACAATTCAAGATTCAAATAAGAACTTTGTTTTGTAATTGAGGCAGTAAGGGCTGTTTTTGCATATTTTGACTTTTTTTAAAAAAAATTTACATGGATTATAAACGACGTTTGCATTGTGTAAATTTATATCTTTGTTAACTTTACAGTATTGTTTTTTTTGTATTTTTAACAATACTTTTACGTTTTAAAATGTAATAAGCTATATATTTGATGTTTTAGCGCAGTAAACATAAATATTGTGATAAGCATAATTACAGAATTCAAAGAAAATAAATTTGTCAATATATTCTACTGAACGCGAATTATTATGGGTGAAATTATCGACAAATCTGCTATAAAAAAAACCCATAATATTTTGTTCTGAAACAGTTCATCATAAAACATTTATTTTAACATAGACATTCAAAGTTACCTATCTTTTAAGACACGGCAATTTTTTTTTGCAAAAAATTTCATCAGATATAATAGCTTTATACATTTTCGTACGATATTTTTCTATTAATGAACAATTGCCTTATATCATCTATAAGCAAGGCGTGCTGCTTTCATTCTCGGTCTCTATCATATTATTTGATACAAATTGTACAAATGTCTAGCCATTTCAAATAAGCAGTGCACCACTCCTTTATAATGTATCACATATCACATTACAATGTAACGCACCATGTCGTTTAATGAGTGGGTGTTTCAAACAGACGTCTGCAGTTTAGACATTCTATTTTGAGAAATAGTACAATGAAATGTTGTCATGAAGATGTACGTATTATTACCATGAAGGTGAGTTATAAATTTGTTTGGTTTGTTTGGGTTTTACGTCGAACATAATTTAGGTCATATGCCGCCGAAACAGGGAAGTTGATTCTGGCTTACAAACTTAAAGGTCAAAACCCCCTCACCTAATAAGAGATTCAAAGACTCAATTAATTTGAACACATTTATACGCCCTTTTGTAATAACGCAGGGATAAACGGTGGCTGCAATTATGATGCCTTAACCATTAAAGGCAACCCCATACCCACAAGAAGGATGGGGTGGAGGCATAAAAAATAGGTACTAAGCAATGAGTATAAAGTTAGTTGCTGAAAGCCAACCACAACATGCCCCTGACGGGACTTGAACCAACCACATGGCCAGCTATTCTTAGATTTCTAATCTGATCAAAAGTACTTTGTTAATTAATATGAGAAATGGAAAAAAATACTGGGACAGAAATAAAATTACCAGTATAAAACCAATCAAGGCTGAAGGTCCGTGCAGTCTGAACAAGCTGAATAATGTTTTTTTTATTTCTATCTTTGGAGAAATATAATAATCCTAGTATATACATAACATGAAAAGTAGAAAAACACTGTAAATTCAAGATTTTCTTTGAAAATAAATATTATCTTTTTAAAATTTCATAGCGAACTTAAAAGGACGAAAACCGATTCACCTCTTGGGTGCGTTACTATAGTTGTCAATAAACAGTAATTCTATATAAAAAATGTTTTTGTGTAAATAAACCAATCAAGTTTATAATTACTTTCTACAGAAGTATTTTGTTAAGTATTTTAATTAAAAGAATTATTTTAGGTCCGTACTTTAGAATTTCCATTTAAAAATAAAATAGGTCATTGAATATTGATTTCGTAATCATATCTGTTTGATTCATTTTTAAATGGCTTTCCCCACCATCAATTAATAATTATGTTTTTTTGTTTTTTATTTTTTTCCCTTTTTTTTTTTTTCCATCGCAATAGTTTTGGAAAATGTGAAACAAGTTTACTCCCTATTAAAAAAGCCCAAAACACCATCAAAATTGATGGGGAATAAAAATGTTAGGGACACGCGTAACAAGAATGTTGTATAATGTCTGTTGTGTCCGATATATATTAAACAACGCAAGGCCTAACTGCATGTTTTGCAATATTAAAAAAGCATTGATCATATCGGTCAATTTTATACTCTTTAGAAAGACAATTTCGTCAGTTTAAAAATTGTACTGGGTTGATTCTTGCTATAATATTTGAGCCGCGCCATGACAAAACCAACATAATGGGTTTGCGACCATCATGGAAATCCAGACCACCCTGCGCATTCGCGCAGTCTGAACCAGGATCCATGCTGTTCACTTATCAGGTTTCTCTACTTTCTTATAGGGCTTGTAAGCGACCAGCAAACCGTTGTTTTTTGGATGCTATGTGTGAATCCAAGCAAAAAGTGCTTTCTATATATTAACCATCTTAAAGATATAATTATTTTTCATAAAGTTATCATTTTGTGGGTTATAGGCCCAATTATCATCGTTTGTTTTATAGATGTCCCTTTGGCAAACGGGGGTCATATTTTGTACTTTTTTTAAAACCTTTAATGAAAACAACAAAAATAAAAAAAAAGATTCCCTAATTTTATTAAAAACAAAGGTTTCAAAGTTTCAGCTTTGAAAAAGTGTTAAAGGGCCCCGGCTTTTTTTGGCATATTTCATTGGCGGGCAAGGGGTTTAAATGCAAGTTTTCTCTCGACCCCTTTTATCCGGTTTAATTATATATGAAAATGATTAAAGTTTTAAAATTTAAAAATATCTGAAAGTTTTTTTCCTCTGCGATTTTTCAGGGGGAACCCTTTTAAAATTTGGGGTGTTTTCCGGGCTTTTCAAAAAAAGCGGTAAAATGTCGCCCCAAAAAAAGGGAAAAAATAATGTATGTGTCCTAAACGAGAAAACAAAGGGTTAAACTAAATAAAACAAATTCAGAGCTGATTAAGTCAACATATTACAAGACGTCTAAAGACAAGCTAATAAAACATGTAATGTATCCTTAGGGTGATTATACAGTATTCAAAAACAAATTAGCAAAAGGTTAAATAGAAAACTGAAAAAAAAAACTATCATCACATCAAAACATGTCGTGCGAACGATCTTTTAAAGACTGTAAATATGACGTCTGTAATTGAATGTTAGTAGTTACTTTATACGGCCACGCACGGCATAAACACGATTAAATAAACTTGCTATTTGGAAATACATACAAAAACGGGTGGTACGATCACAAAAGTAATTGTTAATAGTTGTGTTGGAGATGTTCACATTTGACCTATACGTCATGACAGTACATTATCATTGATTTTAATACAATACACAGATCATTGATTTTAAAGATTCAAACCGAAAAGGCGTTTTATTACGAACATATTGGTTGGTTCAAATTCATAATTTATGTTATTTAAAGAGTTGCACCTACGAGGTAGCATGTAAATTTTAAATTTAATATAGCTTTACACAATAATCACACTCTCCCTCCCAATACAAATTTGTCATTTGCTGTCGAAATGTTACAGTAACTGTATTTTTCAAACGACCCCAGTGTGGGAGCGTTCCGTCAATTCTTGCCTGGTTATTATAATCATTGGAAGACTGGGGTTAAAACTTTACCATTCGCTAAGCAAGATAACTAAAAACTCTTTTAACCTTCAGCATTCCATTAACGGCACTGACGTTGATATGACATTTAGTGAGGTTCAATTTCATTATTGTGGAACATATATTCTGGACTATATCTGTTTTGAAGCAGTCGTTATTTACATCTCCCTATATTAACAGTATCAGGTTATCGAATTTGCGTAAGACATATTCTTCCATAACATGTATGGTGGCCGATATTGGGCTTACAAGAAAACATATACTTATTAATAAATTTGTATCGATATTTCTTTTATCAGATTTTTTTTGCCATGACATAAAATTACGAGAACTAAATTGGTGTTTTTGTTGTGGTTTTTTTCTGTCTTTGGGTTGAAAATAGGTAATAACGAACATACAAAAATCTGCTAAAGAGAGTGCTGAATGCCATGACAAACCTTTTAAGTTTTTATATACTTAATATATATAGACATGTACACTTGTAATCCAGTTATGCAGATTTTGTTCAATCAATTTTATTTTTCAATTACTCTTAAAGGATTTTTAAAAAAATCCCATATTTTGCACACTTGGTGGCGGAAAACAAAACAAACATGTCATCAAGGATTAAAGAGGAGAAAGTAATATATTAATATTATTAACTTTCAAATATAAAACTGAAAATGCTGCGCGATGTGTTTAATTTAAGTGGTCTTTGCGAAATCCAATATTAATACAATCATTATATCTGTGAATTATCAGTATCTGTCCCTCTGGACCGAACATACAAAACAAATATCCTAATTGCAACATACAAATGTTATACCATGTACAAATAAACCTTGGTAGAACATTTTACATATACACATTTTTTTTCCTGAGGCGCCAACCCAATACTACAGCAATGAAAAATAAAATATGTATTCATTAGGGAACTGTAATATAACAAAGAATGTTTTACAGTACGATGAGAAAATAACATTATTTTAAATCATCCGTAAAACTTCCCAAGGCGTTTTCAACCTTATCTACGAACATTACTAGATAATTGTCAAGTTTTTGCGCCCCATACTTAGATTCTAAATTTTATCCAAACTTATATTCCTTTGGTGCACTATAAAGCATAATCAAGTCAACCACTGCTTTGATCATAACATTTGAATTCCCTACGGAAAACTTGATTATGTCATAAGCAAATAAATTGCCCCGGAGAAATCTTAACCCCTTTACTTTGTACAGCCGATAGCCTATTTGGGCATTTATTTACGTTCCACAATACGCCCTCGGCCTTTATATTAGTGGTGGCACTATATCTCTTCATTTTTCTATAATTATTTTGCAAATACAAAGATGGAAACATATCTGCCCCAAATTAAACAAGTTATTAATAATTCAATTAAAAACTGTATCTTATGTTATGAACTGAGAAATGAACCGTTCTTTTAAAACATTCACCTCTTGTGACTGAGGGGTTCTCATATAAGATTGAGGCATTAGAATTGCAGCCACGGTTTATTTTTGCGTTGTCGTAAAAGGCGGCTCTTAGCACCAGCGAGTGAGGTGGTACCTAGTTGTACTCCTATATACAATAAATCAAGAGCTGATTTTTGTTGTATATTGAATATCAATTTTGAAATTTAAAAACAACAATAATCAAAAATAAAGACAGTAAGTAAAACGAATCAAAAATACCTTGTATTCCTAAATTCAAAAATTAAAAAAAAATGAATTAGCGCAATAATGGCTGCTAGACATTATACTTTAACCAGCAATTTTACAATTTTTATCAGGAATATGTTAACTTCTTTAGATCATGCATTCAAAACCTGAATCACCGTTTTGGGAAGGTGACTTTGCGTTTTTCGTCCAAATAAATATGTACATTTAAAACATTTTTTTCCATATTTCTGTATACCTTAGACAAATTTGTCAAAAACTACAAATGTCGTTATAAAATAGAAGGAAGCTTGTAAAGTAAGATTTAGCACATTAAATGAGATAACCCGCCCAGGCCTTTGGCTTCAGTGCCTAAAATTCACGATTCGGCGTTACTTTATCTTTTAAATTGTCACAATTACGTTTTATCTGCTAAATTAAGTGTAATATGACACGAGTAGATTGGAAAATGTCTCAGTTACACCGAATACAAAAGATCATAAAGTTATATGTATGTTAATGTTTTTAAAGATATCAACGAAACTAAAAAATCGCCATCAGGTCGTCATTTTCATAAATGATCTTGAAAAAATAAACATTTTCAGGAAAATAATTTTGACGAGGTTTAAAGTATAATGTCTTAGCAGCCGTATTCGCTAATTCATTTCTTTCAATTTTGTGTACAGTAAAAAATATTGGTCCATTTATTTATCGCGGTGCTCGTTTTAGCCACTAAATTGCACAATTCTGCATTACTTTTGCACAATTCCTGCATTATTTGCACATTCCTGTGTTACTGGATATACACGGTGCGTATGAAATTGTCAAAAACACAAAACAAAAATTTATAGCAATTTTGAAATGCTAACAACAGTCGTGACTTATATAAGTAAAATCAGAATTATTTACCATTGATTAAATTTTTACTTGTTCAACAAATTAACGATCTTGACGCATATTTTATAACAATCCCATGAATTTATTGTTAACGATATGTATGTATATTGAAAATACCCCATTTTAAAGTGACTGGAGTTGCCTTTATTTGTACATTTTCTATAAATAATTTAACGCAATTTTCAAAAAGAAATTGGTTTTATTTAGTTTTTCTTCAAGTAATAGAGCTTATTTCAAATCACATTTTAAGGGCACCAAGGTTTATATATGGCAAACGAATAAAGTATTTGTGACTTTACAAAGTCTATTTAAACGTTCACCTCTTTGTCTTCAAAAGTACAATTTATCAGTTCCATTTTAAGAAGTGTCTAACACGGCCGTATGGCCTTTGTGTCTCAACTCTCTGACCTCTTCATTTGGTATATTCAATAAATGAACAGAGTGGTCATCATCAAGAAGAAATTATTAGATTATGCGTCCACTTTATATATTTCCGCTTCGTTTGCATTTCGAGCACGTTTGCTTTTGACAGCGTCTTTTTGGTATAATAAGCTGGAAGAATTGTTGGCAAATTTGAAGTTTATATGTGTAAAGAATATTACTTACCAATATAATATGATACTATAATGAGCAAAAAGAAACAACAACAAAAAACAACAAAAAACAAAAAACGCAAAACTAAAAATTGTGCAGGCTAAGTTTGATTGAGCCCAATCTTTGACGTCAGTGGTTATTTGCATTTTACCTTTAACGTTCCCCAGCACCGGCTTTTGCAACGCAATGTCGTCATAGTCCCTGAATAAATATATAAATACAATATATACAAACTATGTTTACTTAACAGTTCTATAAATCAATGTGTCTTGTTATGAACATACAACTTCTTCATTCAAACAAACTCTATGAAACGACCGCTAGTGTACCTACAAAGTACAAATTTCTATAGACAATACATGAAGAAGTCTTTTCAAAATATTGAGTGTTAATTCGGACGTAAAACTTGACTTGGAAATCTCAACAACATATTTATGTTGCTGTTGCGACGGATTATCTTTCATATTAAAGATAGTGAGTTGCAAAACATTGTTATCGTATCGACTTTCACAGCGGTTTTGCCGGTTCTCGCCCCTGTAAAAGTGTTTGCTTAAATGAAAACAAATAATTAGAAATTAAGCCTTTAACAATGATGATATACTTGATATGAGATATTGTTTAAAACTGTAAAATATCTGTTATACTAATAAGCAGAGGACCTAGTCTTCTTAACCCTGGAACCAAACGTGATATGCCTTTGCCAGCAATACTGACGCAGAAAGGTATGACCAGCCTTCACGTTTAAAGCACAGTGTCTGTATTTTAATATTGAATTCATTACCAAACTCTAAACAGTCCAAAATCCATTAATCAAATTAGGTTGTAAAAAAGCTAGCACAGTACATCAAAATTAAATTTAATATTGCATTAGTTCCAAATAATAAATCGTTGTTAGTACATATTAGAATTGGAAAGAGTATAATTCTGGAAAATTAAAATGTTCAAGAAAAAAAATTGTTTTATCGGGAGGTTTCTGCAACATTAATGTTTTTGTTCGGAACGGTTTATCTTCGTCATAATATAGATATGGTAATTTCTTGCTTAAACCATAGTTTTAAACCTTTTACTTTATTGAAATTCTAATTGACTGATCTATAACAGGCTATTTCGTAATTGTTTCCAATATTGATAAAAGCTATAAAATGTATTTTGTGGATATTCGTATACAATATTTTCCTGAAAAAGAATATTGATAAGAATATTCCTTGTGATTTAGTATGGACATTTATATTGTGAATAATGTTTATTCATAATTGAGCTTGAACAATTTATAAGCTGCTTTACTGTATTTATACATATATTGTGATGCCCAGACCCCTGCTTTATGTTTCCAGGGTAGTCTGCAGCCTCACATTAACTAAGGGTTCGTTTTACACGGCCAAAGTACCAAATTATAAAAGGAACACATAAGACATTTTGTAACTTAAAACTCTTTTAATTAAAATATTATATAGATCAATTTATTTAAATATACATAGTCATGGATGACTAAAGTCTATTATTATTATACCTATAGATGACCAGATTCAGTAAACAAGTATCAGGTTTGGTACAATATAAGAAGATACCAGATCTGGTAGTTACCAGATTGGGTACTATACCAGATTGGGTATTATACCAGATTTGGTATGTACCATTTCTGGAACAACCGTTCTCTACACTGGCAAAGTAATTATAACTGTTTAACAATAACAACAAGTGAATTTCACCTGTAACTGGTCCATTTTCGATAATTTAATCGTCTACAATTATCAACTCAATAGAGAACTTTTCTACCAGACGACCTGCATTGAGATGACAACGATATGCTAACGCGCAGTATTTATAGTACCCTGTGACGTCATCACATTAATATTCAAAATGGCCGACCAGTGGCAAATTCAGAAATGTGACCAAATATTAAGCAAGATTACATGAAAATTAACGTATGTCAGCATTTAAGAATAGAAAATAAACATTTATATATACAAATGGCATCTGAAAATCATAATAATATAAGATTAAAGCAGTTACATAGAAAGTAATCATCATAATAAATTGATGGTTCGTACTCAGAAATATTCGTACTCAAAGTCGGAAAATAAATAAAAGTAATAAAGCATTGATAAAATAGCCTGAGCATCACAATATCATATTGGACCATGCATATCACACCTACCAAATATCATCTATTAATTGTTCTTTCGTGGTTTGTTGTCACGACTTATATAATATAACAAGAACATTGTTATTTTTTTATGGTATAATTACAAATCTTGCAGTATGGACTAGTTCACTTTAACTTCTTTAGCTTTAATCACCATCACGTGATCCTTCTGTACAAAGCTTTATAGAAACATTCGTGCGTTTTGTGATACACAAAAAACATTGAAACATCATAAAATAATAACACCAATTTCTTGAAATCACATTTTCTTTATATTGATTGATACGAAAAATTTCTTAACTGTTACAATGAAAGGCAGTCACAATTACCTGTCGAAGACGTTTCACATTTGAACAAATATTGTCCAGTAATTAGGATATACCTATGTGTTAAACTGTACAGTGTTTAGGAACGACTAAGATAACAATCTGAGTTTTGAATTTTCAGCATTATTGCAAATGAATTGATGCGCTGCTGAGGGAGAAAATGCACATTGTAACAATTATCGCAATGGATAGGTTTCAATGAAAGTTGTACTAATGCCAAAATATCGGTGTGATTATTATCAAAAGACCTGTTAAGCTCTTTTATACAAACAGAAGTGTATTTATTCATTATAGGTTTGGGCTATCAATCAGTGATTGATGATAATTCGTACCAACTTAAATAAATATGTTTTGCTTTGAGGATGGTGTTGGCAATCATTTACAAATACTTATTGACGGCCCACGTGTAAAGATAAGACATAATGATTCTCGGATTTTCGTTTTGGTTAGCATAAATTAGTGAACGATAAAATCATTTTAATGATACACAAAATGAATTAAAACTTTACGACCAAAACATATCTGAAATAATCATCTTATTGCAATATATTGATACAATTTATGATCAATTAATTATCTCAAATAGATAAAAACGTTTTCTTTTAAATAAACGAGTATATTCTAAAGATCATGTATGTTGTAATTAAGGTTGTTGCCACACAAAAAGTAAATGTTATATAATTATGCTTCAAATTTTCAAACATTGAAGAATGTGTAAAACATATACTGCAAATAGTTGTCCACATTATATGAACGCACTAAAAATAGATATATGCGTTCATTTGTTATTGAGAAATTTAACTTTGACTTTATAGAAAATAAATTTCTAATTACCTACCTTTGTTAACATGAAAATGTAAATTCGGTAATATCTTTACAAATAATGCTTTTTGAAATTTTCATTTGAGCATTATATTTATGATATAAAACCATAAAAATGAGTTACAGGATCTTTAAATATATTTTGTTGTTTTAACTACGATAGTTATTATATTTAAAAAAAGTGAAATGGACACTTTGAATTGCCAATGAAATAGCTGTCTAAGATTTCTTAAAATGAAGGTATATAGTTATATATCACACAAAGCAATAAATCTTTTAACTATATAATATATTAATGCAGAGTTGTTGTTTTTTCTACGTTTGCTGATACTTTGTCAATAAAATATATCTTTGTCAGTGAAAAGGACGTGCACATTTCGATTTCACCTGTTTTATCTTCTTTTTTTTGTATCTAAGATAACATATCGCAAGCCGCTATTGTGGTCTTTTTAAAATAAACCCGTTTCAATCTTGGGATAAGCAAATATTTTTGGAACGTAGAGACGAATAAATTATTTTAGACTTATATTAACTTATACAATTTGTTATTAACAGTTACAATGTATCATTTTGATATAAATTATATACTATTCACTTGTTTAAATAATAAATTGATTTCCTGGCAAGCTTTTGCTATCGTTTTTCTTTATTTGTAATGAAAATATTAAAACAAAATACCGTAATTAAATAACTATTTTTAAAAGCAAGCACTTTGTAAAGAAATCCGCTATATTTAGAAAAGCTTCACTATAAATAGTAAAATCGCTCTGGAAATCGATAAAATGATTGAAAATGTCGCTTTAAGAAGACTATTGCTTTTTGATTATGTGACAACTCTCTATCTCCAATATGACAGAAAATCGGTCGCCATAGCAACAAGAAATTGTTGCGGAGATTTCTACAATAGCTTTTTGTACAGGACTGGTGAATAGAAGTAGTTTAATTTGTTTTTCCGCGAGTGTTTTAATATTTAAGAATTGATTTTTTAAAATGTTAAAAGTATGTTAGGTTGTAAGGTTTCATCAAATTAAGTATCGGTGGATCGAATGTTCTAATACGTACAAAATGAAAAAAATAGTCTTGTTCGTCTGAATATGTACATTGTAATACTAGTACATGTGTACTGCATTTGAAAGTTAATATTACGAATTATTTAAGCAGAGATACACATAATATGTGAATTGAAAAATAAACGAAAAATCAAGGTTTTCTATAACTATTTGCATTATAACGGAAAGCTCTCCTTGACCGTAAATGTATTCTAGGTAGAAAGTCTCTATTATTAATGACTTTTTAAAAAATCCTGTAACTCAATTTTGTCTATGGTTTTATATCATAGATCTGATGTTCAAACGAAGATTTATCAATACTGTAAGTTCAAAAAAGCATTATTTGTAAAGATATTTCCGTGTTCATATTTCTTGTTAATAATCGGAGGTAATTAGAAATCTATTTTCGATAGAGTCTAAATAAGAAATTAATGCATAGATTTTAATGATTACTTATAATGCGATAAACATTTGCAGTACAAATGTAACATATTCTTAGATGTTTGGAAATTGTTTTAGAAGAATAATAAGTATATACATATATAAAATTTAAACAAATAAGTGTTTTTAACAACATACAGGATTTTTATTTTTGATGTTTTGTATTTCATACTTTCCAACTTTATCACTGTCGGATAGACTGTCTTGTTTAATATGAAACTTTACCAATACAATTTTGAATATTTTTCTACAATGATATATATACCATTTACCGTTTTAAACATGACCTTTTAATATACATGTATCAAAAGGTCTTACATGTTATTATAACAATGTACATAACGCAGACAGTGGACTTCCCTCCTTTTATCCTTGATCAGTAGTTCTGGCAACTGCTATGCCACAGCTGTTCTCATTTCGGGAGGGCTTGACAATATTCTGTGCTAGCGACAAACTTTCGCCCGTCTGTCTGTTCATTACATACCCTTAACCCTTAACTGACGTCACATTTCTCTGTAAATTAATGTTGGTCTTTACTGTTGGGAATTCTTCTTAAGAGCCCTTTCCATATTTAGAAGCACTCGATTGCCATTAGTGAACCGTATAATATAACCGTACAAACGAAGCGGAAACAGATGAAATAGACGCTTTCTTTAATAATTTCTCCTTCATAATGACCACACTACTTTATTGATTTGTCCAGATTTGCTGATTCCTGAGAGAATTCGGACAATTAATGACATGATGCTGGGGTAGATATTTCTAGACATAGAAATCTGACTGACATTTGTATGTCTTACAAATGAATAAGTTTTTTTTAAAGAATAAACTTAGAACGCCTAATTCATTTATGTTTTATAAAAAGAAAGAAAAAAGAAAAGTAAAGAAAGAAACTATATCAGGTTAGATTATATCTAAGATTAGCATTTGAAATTCATGTTTTCGTCATTGACATCAGTCTATAAATAAGTACTTTAAGTGTGTGTCTCCGAATTTTATCAATCTTTTCGTTACACATAAAACACTCAAAATTAGATTTAAGTAAATCTGTTGGTTTAAAAAATGAGAATATGTAACTTTAGTATGTCGAAATCTAAGAACTACAATGTACTTTATCATAACGACATAATTTGGTTGAAGTTGAAGTTTGTTACATACGACTTCGTTCAATTAGATTTCCATTTAACTAATATAATGGAAGATTTGAAATCACTTTTTGGTAACAATACGTCTACTAGTTGAGTATTTAATGTTGCTTTAGCCAAAGCATACTCTAATCTTGATATTAACATTTACAGAAGATTTTTTTAGATTTATTGGTTTACGCTCTTTGTTAAAGTTGTCACAAAAATATATTCCTCTTGTATTTAAAACACTTAAGGAAACACAAATGAGTTACACCAGCATTGAAGTTTCTTTCAGGCACCACGTCTCAGCGCCATCTAAATGTGATTTATTTCCCTGATGGTATTAAGAAGTCAATACAATGTAGTTATTATGGGAAATATATAGTTACGGAGAATGAACAGAAATAAAAAAGGATTCTTTAAGCATGTGGGTATGAAAGAAAATGGCTGATAATACGCCTCAATCAAATAATTATGAGGTTTCCTTTTAGAACCAGTTACAGAATAATAAGCGAAATCATTGATGAATAATTCAGTTTATTTTGTTTGTATATTACAGGTATTTTGATTATTATCACACAATTTGGCATTTTAACAAACGATGTTCTTGCAAGCCGTTTAGTGGTTATTTTCTTACACCTTATTTAACTTCTTCTTTGCCATCAAGATCCCATTTGCTCGTAATATGTAATATTCACAGTTTGGCATTTAAACAAAGCATATTCTTTTAAACCGATCCGTTAAGTATTCAATGTTTGTGCATTATTTCGTTTTTTCTTTGCCATAAATACCCCTATTTCTCGTGATATGGGATTGGCTAATGAAATAAAATTTTGATAACTCTTGCATCTTAAAAAGATAAATATTTACGACTCTTTTACAAATTTAAATTTCTTACTAAAATACCACTCCGTATTTAGGTATTTTACCCTTATTTTTCTGTTAAGATTGTTGAACTTGACAAATATTTTGTTTAACGTTTGTACCTTTCTCAACAAAGTGAAAATCACGAAAGACTATTTGTTGTTCTTTTTGTATAATTGTTGCATTGGCAAAGATTTTTATTGCAAGTGCATATGCTGTGCACACAGTGAGAGACGTTTCAGTTTTGAATTGTTATGTAAACTGGACGCCCCACACTGTTTGCTAGAGGAACTAATTTTTTAACCAATTATCAAATTCTCTTTCTATAACGTGTTATGCTAAATTTAATCCATACACAATAATTTACTTAATAAATGATAATACTAGTCACCTTTAAAATTTGCTCCGAGACAGGAATTTTGATATATCTTTTGTACACTGTGGTATATCTTAAAACAAGTTTGAGATGTTTTAGTCAGCACGAAGAACTTTAAAATCCAATCAAAATCAGTGGAAAAATATCAAATTAGATGCAATAGTTTTATTGTAGTAAAAATTAAAACACACAGCATATTTCCTTCTAATAGTACTCACAATATTTTTATTTACATAATGACCAAGACGAATCTAATTGACTAGTACTGATGAAAATAGAAAACCTACGGCACTCACTTTTGATTCCATCAATCTAACTTACAATTTATTATTTCACCAATGTACAATTATTTCATAGGACAACATTACACTTTCATTTTTCTTTGAAAACGACATTTTGAGATATTTTATTATATACATATAGTTTTATTTTCATTCGCGTAAAATTAAAACAATATACATATAATAAAATGTAAGTTTATACAAGATGTCTGCCAAGGATTTTCAGACCTAACAGTTTTAATTTCATTATCATTGTAAATATTTGGTTAACCAAAACGAGGAAAGAAGAGAAATAACGTGTCTTATCTACACACATGAGCCGTCAGTAAGTATTTGTAAATGATGGCCGATAACATACCAAAAGCTAAAGATGTATATTTTAGTTGTTTCCAATTATCATCAATCACTATCGGATAGGTTTAAACCTGTAATGAATAATTACATTTCTGTTTGTATTTAACAATCTAACAGGTCTTACACATATGGTTTGGCAATCGCTCAAACCTACTGGCAAATATATGAAGATTATTTCTATAATATGCATAACAAACCTTACTTCTAATTTTCAGACTTAGAAAGACACAATTTCCTGCAAAAATATTGACAGTGTTTTGCTCTCAATATGAGTTTTAATTGATATTAAATTTAAGCACACAATAAAATTGTGTCGGATTTAGTTTATATTATTTACGTCATACATGAATTCATTGTCATATCAAATTTATCTAATTCATTAATATCTTAAGATAAACGTACTTGCGTGAGCAAGAAACAAAAATATCTGAATCAAAACTAAATGAATACTGAAATGTATAGGGTATTTTATTTTTTTTATCTTTTGGAAAAATATAATATAAGTCTTTTAGAAAATAACATTCGTATTGTTCAACAGTATTATTATATTTGTGTCCTATTAAGAGCAAAACATTTTTCAAACAAAATGTTAAAAACGAAACGAAATCTCAATAAAGCGTTTCTTTCTCTCCAATGCAAAAAATATTTTGTTTTAACTACAGGTTACATAAAAAAACAGATTATATTTCGACGCGCTTTTGTATTTATTTTTAAATGCAATATCATTTCACCCTTAATGAATATAACCAATAAACTTACAACACTTACAACGTTATTACCTAGAAGAATTCATTACGGGATCTGATTGAGTCTCGTTTTCATTTCAAGAGCCCAACAAAACTTTATCAACTGCATTTAAAACCCATATAGCCACGTTTTCAGTTTCAGAATACAAAAATACAAAATAAAATTTCGTTGTTTTCTGTTTTGACAAAATGTCAAAACGTCAATTGGTATGAAAAAAGTGGGTCATAATACATTGTTGAAATAATACTGATTCCACTTTTCCTATATAAGCCGGTATTGTACCCAACAGTATATAATAAGTCCATTTGATCTGTCTGTAATATACGCAGATACAATAGAATTACTGAACTTTTCCACAGACCAGTGATGTTTTCGTTTTCTTTTTTGCCTTTGAAAGATATAAGAAAAAAATGAGAATAAAGAATTAACATTGCAAGGTGACGTTTACAGCCAGCAGCCATCGACATAAACACTCTAATGACGTGAAACAAATATCCTTTAAATTAAACAGGTGATACATTAAATTCTTAGTAAGATATTTAAAACGGAATTGCCTGTACTTATAAGCAAATGAGTATAGATTGACTGGTATCATGTCTGATTCTTAGTTTGACATCTATTTTTTACTATCATGTCAAATTTGGACGAATAAAGAATTTCTTTCACAACTTTAAGCTTTTTTCTATTTTTGTATTTCTTTCCTATTAAATACGGAAAGGTCCATTTTACAACACTTCGAATGTGTACATGTACAATATCTTACGTATCTAGTTTCAAAGTGGAATACAGTCATATGATCACGATATTTTGTAATTTATCTCCTAAAAATAGAATTGATGGTGTAAAACATGTATCAGTCATTATACATTTTCTGTTGCTGGTTTCTACCATACCAAATCAGCAAGGCATTATTAATTGTTAGGGGTCACAAAGGGGAAAACATTCTGCAAGTCCCTAAACCAAGCTTGTCAGGGTGTAACTAATTTAGTGAATATGGAGTCACTACACCAGTGCTTAACTAGTATTTCACAAGATCACATAAAACACTTTCAAAACAAACAGATTGCTGGGAAACTTATTTGTGTCACAAAGCTGGGTCTTTCAAACAAAAAGCGTTTTAATGACACAGATTAGAATACCATTTACAACGGAGTTGAACATAGGACCTAAAGCCATTACATTTTTAGACAACAAAGCCAGTGCTCGACCAGGTGGTTTTATCTCTAGGAACTTTTTTATTTGTTATGACTTTTATGTTTAACAATTTGATTTGAAAAATATTTCAAAACATTTACATTTCGGTGTGTAAAGATGTAAATATGAGGGTAACTACACTGATAAAGAAAGTGTTAAAAGAGTTTTGGAATTTATGGTGATTGGGGATCTTGAGATATCTTTTTACATATTTTTTTAAATAAAAAAAATTCTGCAAACATCGTAAAGTGTGGAACTTGATGTAATAATATACAGTTGGTATACGCTTTTAGTGGCGTGTACCCTATTTGTTACCGGACATGTATTTAATTGTTTACATGTTTATAGCCCTTGTCTTGTATGGAAAGCCAGTTTTTGATGATATTTGGGAAAGAATTATAATAGCAATTTTGAAATGCTAACAACAGTCGTGACTTATATAAGTAAAATCAGAATTATTTACAATTGATTAAATTTCGCTTTTTCATCAAATTATCTATATTGACGCTTATTTTATAACAATCCCATGAATTCATTGTTTATGATATGTATGCATATTGAAAATATTCCATTTTAGAGTGACTGGGGTTGTCTTTAGTTGTACATTTTCTTTACAATAATTTAATTTAAAGCAATTTTCAAAAATGAAATGGGATTTAATCAGCATTGCTTTGTTACAATATTCTTCAAGTAATAGAGCTTATTTCAGATAACATTTTTAGGTCACCAAAGTTTATATATGGCAAACGAATGAAGTATTCTCTCTGACCTCTTCTTTTGGTATATTCAATAAATGAACAGAGTGGTCAACATCAAGAAGAAATTATTAGATTATGCGTCCACTTTATATATTTCCGCTTCGTTTGCATTTCGCATTTCGAGCACGTTTGCTTTTGACAGCGTATTTTGGTAGAACTGTTGGCAATTTGAAGTTTATATGTGTAAAGAATATTAGATACCAATGTAAAATATTGAGCCAAAAAAAAAAAAAAAAAAAAAAAAAAGAAATCAAAAACAAATCAAAAACAAAAAAACAAACAAACAGCAAAACTAAAAAACTGAAGTGAGTTGCAAAATATTGTATCGACTTTCACAGCGATCTTGTCTATTCTCAACCCTTTAAAAGTGCTTGCTTAAATGAAAACAAATAATTAAAAATTAAGCCTTTAACAATAAGGATATACTTGATATAAGATATTGTTTAAAATTGTAAAATGTCTGTCTATTATACTAATAAGCATAGGGTCTAGTCTTCTTAACCCTGAAAACAAACGTGATATGCCTTTGCTAGCATTACAGAATTAATAAGGTCTGACCAGGCTTCACGTTTTCAGCAAAATTTCTGTATTTTAATATTGAAATCAAGCAGGGCAAATCCATTAATCAAATTTGGTAGTGGTAAAACTAGCACTGTACATCATAATTAAGTTTAATATTGCATTATTCCCAAATAATAAATCGTTATAAGTACAGCTTAGAATTGAGAAGAGTACAATTCTGGAAGATTAAAATGTTCAAGAAAACAAACCTTTGTTATATCAGGAGGTTTCTGCAACATTAATTTTTTTTTTCAGAAAGGTTTATCTGCGTCATAATATAGATATGGTAATTTCTTGTTTAAACTATAGAATGTATTTTATATAGAATGTATTTTGTGGATATTCGTATGCAATATTTCCTGAAAAAGAATATTGATAAGAGTTCCAAATAATTAAGTATGTACATTTATATTATGAAAAATAATTATTCATATTTAATTTTGAACAATTTACTGTGCTTTACTGTAAATACATATATCATATTGGACCATGCATATCACACCTACCAAATATCATCTATTAATTGTTATTTCGTGGTTAGTTGCTATGTCTTATATAACATACCAAGAACATAATTATTTATGGTATTACAGACCTTCCAGTATGGACTATTTCACTTTTACTTCTTTAGCCTTAATCACCAACACGTGATCCTTCTGTACAAAGCTTTATAGAAACATGCGTGCATTTTGTGAAAGTTAACACAAAAAGCATTCAAACATCATAAAATAAAATAATCAATTTCTTGCCATCACATTTTCTATATAGTTTGATACACAAGATTCTTAACAATGGAAGGCAGTCACATTTAACTGTCGAATACCTTTCATATTTGAACAAATAGTGTCCAGTAATTAGGATATACATAAAAAGTATATGTGTTAAACTGTACAGTGTTTAAGAACGACTAAGATAATTTTAATTTGAGTTTTGAAGTATCAGCATAATTGCAAATGAATTGATGCGCTGCTGAAGCAGAAAATGCACATTGTAACAATTAACAAAATGGATAGGTTTCAATGAAAGTTGTACTTATGCCAAAATATCGGTGTGATTATTATCAAAAGACCTGCTTAGCTATTTTATACAAACAGGGATGTATTTATTCATTGTAGGTTTGGGCTATCAATCAGTGATTGATGATAATTGGTACCAACTTAAATAAACATCTTTGGCTTTGAGGATGGTGTTGGTATTCATTTACAAATACTTATTGACAGCCCACGTGTAAAGATAAGACATAATGATTCTCGGATTTTCGTTTTTGTTAGCATAAATTAATGAATGATATAATCATTTTAATGATAAACAAAATGAATTAAAACTTTACACACGAAACATATCTGAAATTATCATCTTATTGCAATATACTTATACAATGTATGATAAATAAATTATTTAAAATAGATAAAAACATTTTCTTTTACATAAACGAGTAGATACTAAAGATGTTGTAATTAAGGTTATTACCACAAAAAGGTAAATTTTATATATGTTATATAATTATGCTTCTTAAACAATTTTCAAACATCGAAGAATGTGTAAAATACATACTACAAATAGTTGTCCACATTATATGAATATCGTGCTTAGAACTGGAATGCATCAGCAATTTGCCCCGTTTACTAGACAGCGTTCGTTCGCTAGAGAGTTACAGACTTTGTCTTTGCCTAGTTTTAAAAGTTATTTGACTTATCAACAACAAATAACTATAAATGTTATTATTTCTTCCACTGTATCTTTAAAAGTCTTGTGGCAAATTAAAGCCGTCATGTAACCATGTGCCTGAAAGTAGTTCCGGTATGTCGCCTTATTATGTGAAGCATAATAGCCGGAGAGATCAGATAAGAAATTGTTTTATACCCGAATTTAAAATGTTGCAGTATCGTAATGATATTAGCTTTAGATGGTTTACTATTTTTATACTACACGTTTTCGGATAATAAGTGAATTACACGCATTCTGTGCCAATTCAGTACACAATGTTCGCAAAGTAAACAAATACATTTAACATTATCAAGCGCCTGATATATTAGATAACAAAAACAGAGCTTGGCATCTAAAAGATAACGATTCAAATTAGGATTGATAAATATTTGAAATTTATTATACGTCACGTTCTGAGAAACTAAACGCCAATACGTTTATATTTAATCTTCTTGAATCAGCAATTGTCCGACGGTTAATGGATAATATTTACTATACATAAAAGTTGTCGTATAGCTTGTTGCACAGGCTAATTAGTCATACATGCTATATTCAAAAAGAATGACAAGTCAACATGTATATACATATATTAAGGTTTTTATTTCATAATGTGCACTATGGAACATGACATGATTTATGAGTATTATAGTTCAGGATGCATGCGGACTAGCTTATGTCAAGATGATTTATATATGTAACTCTAAAACGCGTGTATTTATATACATTATAAAATGTCCTTATGACAGGTTGTCTTTATATATACTATTCTCAAATGTCCAGGCAGAAGAGTTCGACTTTGGTATTACACTCGTTCACATGTGTGTTTGTATTTGTATATTAAAAGTATGTTACATCCGTGAGTTCTTTCTCCGTTATACGACAACGGTTGATTTGGTGCCGTGACCAGCGATGTCGAAGCGACGATTTTGGATAGCGGGACACAACGAAGTACCTGTAACAGAAAATTAAAGGTGAGTGATCGTTTATATACCTGTAGTTTGCTAATTTTGAAGATGTCAGATCAAGATATAGCTACAATTTTTGAAAATTTTGTCAGATAAATTGAACAATATTTTCAACTATCATAGGTACACAGGGTTTATCAGAATTAGTACAAAATTTTGATGGAAATTCTAAATATTTTAATGACTGGATAAAATCTATAGAAAAATATGCTATTTTAAAAGGTTTGGATGATAATAAAATAAAATTAGTCGCATTTCAATCAAGTAAAGGGACTGTAAGCGATTTTATATGTAGATATTTGCGTGATAATCCTCGTAATTCGTGGGAACAATTAAAAGAAGAAATAAGTACTAGATTTGGGGAAATTAAAGATTTACATCATGAATTTTATCTTTTGACAAATTTAAAACAAGATTTGGGAGAAAGTGTTCAAATTTTTGGGAAAAATTTATTAATTGTGCTGAAACCGCTTATGAAAATTATAAACTAGGAGATAATAGTTTAATTGAACTTCAGTTAGTAGAATTGTTTACGGATAATTTAGCGCATAATTATTTAAAACTTAAACTTATGAGAGAAAAGCCAAAAACTTTACAAGAAGCAATTACTTGCGCAATGAATGAACAGAATTTCAGAGCTAGATTTTCTGCCAGAGTAAAATTTTCTAATTCTCAAAATCACGCAAAATACAATAATTACAAAGCAAATAATTCTAATAAATATTATACAAGAAATTTTTGCGTGTACTGTAGAGACCAGGTCACCATGTGCGTAGTTGTAGATTTAGGAAAAATGAAATATATTCTGTATTTCACCGACAAAAATTTTCACGATTTAGGAAAAATAATAGCAATAATAGTTTGAAATCAAAGAATAAGTGCTGGAAATGTAATAATTTTGGTCATATTATGCGTGAATGTCGTTAACAAAATTTTTACGACAGAAACAAAATAAATTTTCAGGAAAACTAGCAAGTTCCTGTCACAAAGGGGTCATTGACAGGAACGATAAAATACCAAAATTTAGTATAGCATTAGCTGGAAGCCCTAATTCATGTTTGATTAAAATAGAAAACTATAAATACAGATCGTTAGTAGATTCAGGTGCTGAAGTTTGTCTTCTGCATCGCAGAATATATAGAAAATTGAAGAATCCCCCTCAACTTATAAAACAGAAAATAAATTTATGTTCAGTTGACGGAAATTATTTACATATAGATGGTTATATAAATCTAAATTTTCAAATAGGGAAAACAGAAACAACTCAAAAATTCTATGTTGTTTCTAAAATGAATAGAAATATTATTTTGGGCCGTGATTGGTTAACACAAAATGGCGTTAGATTATATTTTGATTTAGGCTGCTTAAGAGTTAATAATACATATGTACCCCTCGAAGAAGATATTCATATTGCATCAATTGTTAGGTTAAAACAGGATGTTATTCTGAAACCTCAAACAGTTAATGTGTGCACTGCTAAGTTAAAACAAAATCCAGGCTTGGAAAATGATAAATTATATGAATTAAAAAGTATAGAAACTGGAATGATTGCTTCTGAACCAGGTCTTATGATAACAAATTCTGTTATGAAACTTTCGGCTGATAGAAGATTTCCTATTATGATTGTCAACAATACGCATAAAACTATAAGATTAAAACGAGATTCAGTAGTTGCTAAAGTTTCAGAAGTTGAGAGCATTAACTCGGTCACAGAGGCTCTTCAAACAACTTCCCCTCTTAACAACGATTTCGAACGTGATATTCATACACCTTCAGAGCATTTTAATATTGTTAGAGACTTATTAAGGAAAAATAGAAATATTTTCGCAAATAAAGATTCTGAATTATCACAGACAGATACTGTAACCATGAAAATACCAACAGGTAATCATCCTCCAATCAAATTACGCCCATATCGCACACCTTTAAACAATAGAAAATTTATGAGTGACGCAATCGATGAGATGTTAGATGCTAATATTATAAGAAGAAGTCATAGCCCTTATTCATTTCCTGTTGTTATTGTCGGGAAACGTGACGGCAGTAAACGGTTTTGTGTTGATTTTAGACAATTGAATAAAATTACAAAGCCAACATCATATCCTCTCCCATTAATTGACGATATTTTAACTCTACTAGGGTCTTCAAAATATTTTACAACACTAGACATGCGCTCAGGGTTTTGGCAAATACCCGTGCATGAATCAGACAAGGAAAAAACGGCTTTTACGACATTCCGAGGCTTGTTTGAGTTCAACCGAACCCCTTTTGGCCTAGTTTCTGCCCCTGGAGTTTTCCAAGAACTCATGTCACATGTCTTACAAGGTTTAGAGGCATTTGCTGTCAGTTATCTTGACGACATTCTAATATTTTCGAAGTCATTAAATGAACATTTATCACATATACAGACAGTATTTTCAAAGCTTAAAGAGCATAAATTAAAACTTAAACTGAAAAAGTGCAGTTTTATTCAGCAACAAACAAAGTACCTTGGCTTTATAATTGATCATGAAGGTATAAAACCAGACCCAGAAAAAGTAAAAGCTATTAGGTCACTTCCGGTACCAAAATGTGTTAAAGATGTCAGATCTTTACTTGGTGCTGCTGGTTTTTATAGAAGATTTTGCCCTAAATATTCTAAAATTGTTGAACCTCTAATCAATCTTACAAGAAAACGTGTTTTGTTTAAATGGACAAAAGAATGTCAAGAAAGTTTTGAACAATTGAAGAAAATGTTAACACGTATTCCACTTTTAGCATTCCCAGACCCAAATAAGCCTTATATTCTATACACGGACTCCTCAGATTTAGTGGTCGGAGCATGTTTAAGTCAGAAATGTGACAAATCTGGTATTGAAAAACCCATATACTTCTTATCTCATAAATTAAGTGAATCTCAAAGAAAGTACAGTACCATAGAAAAAGAAGCATTCAGTATTCATTATGCGTTACAAAAATTAGATGTTTATTTACATAATGCAGAGTTTACTATATTTACAGACCATAAACCTTTAAAATATCTTCTAGAAGCACCTATGCAAAACAAAAGAATTCAGCTTTGGGCTTTAAATATTTCTGCTTATAACTGTAAAATTGAATATTTGCCAGGAAAATTAAATTTAATTGCCGATTTCTTTTCTAGACCTCCAGCTGATGATAAAAATGCTAACAAGTCCGATATTGAACTTTATGAGCCTGATATAAATGACAATGCCTTCGAAATAACGGTCTCAAATTCAAGTAATAATTCAAATAATGATAATACACATGCTGTAAAAACTGATGAAAGCTATGAAGTAAATGCTTTTGATTCTACGCACTTTAATACCAAAGAAATAGCAAACAAAGAATACCAATTTCAAGAGCCAATTGTAGAAGATATTAAACAATTCGAAAAATTAAATATGGCCTCAGAGCAAGATAAAGATCAAACTATTCTTGAACTGAAAATGTTACTACGTCACGGACAGCCAACTAAATCAGTGCAGAGCAAATATTTAGAAATTGACCAAGTTCTTTATTATCTGTCTAATGTAGATGATAATCCTAATCTTAGATTGTTTGTTCCGCAACACTTAAAACACCTTGTCATTACTCAATATCATTTAAATAATGGTCACCCAGGAACACAGAGGTTATTTACAACAATAAAACAAAAATATTTTTTGGCCAAATATGTTCAAAGAATTGTATGAATATGTTTCTAAATGTGTTGATTGTCAGTCACGTAATCTTACAAAAATAAAAGCACCTATGGGCGAAACAAGAGTACCAATGTATTCATTCCAGACCATGAGTATCGACGTTATAGGGCCATATGAAAAAACAATGAGTGGTAACCGCTACATTATTTGTTTTATTGACCTTTACAGTGGTTATCCCGAGTGTTTCCCTACTGCTGACAAAAGTACTGATACAATTATACATTTACTATTAGAAGAAATTTACCCTAGATACGCATGTCCATTACAAATTGTCACTGACAATGGATCAGAATTCACAAGTAATGCTTTCAAAGAAACACTTAAAGAGTTAAGAATTGATCACGTGCGTACAACTACCTATCATGCTGCCGGAAACGCGAAAAATGAACGTTCTCACCATGTCATACATGATATCTTAGCTAAAAGAATCAAAGGAAATCTCAAACAATGGGATATTCATCTTAACATGACACTAGCCGCACTTAGATTCAATGTCTCTAGGACTTCAAAGCATAGTCCATTTTATTTGTTATATAACCGTGACGCAACATTACCCGTGGACCTGTTGCTACAACCAAGGCAGCGCTATCATGGCGAAGAGTATCACAAAATTGCATTACAAGAACAACATAATACTTTTCTATCTGTTTATAAGAACCTTAAAAAAGCAAAACGAGAACAAGCTAGCTATGCAGATAAGACCGCAAAAGTTATCAAATTTGAAATAGCCGATCCCGTATTTTATAAAAATTTTCGTAAGAGAAGCAAACTAGATGTGAATTGGAAGCCATTTTATAGAATTATGGAGAAAAGGTCACCATTAACTTATATAATAAAAAATCAGTTTGACAATTCAACAGTTAAAGTCCATGCAGAACAAATTAGGCTCGCAAATATTAATGACTGGTCAATACCAAAAGCAGATAATACAGGCAGACCAAAAAGAAATGCCACATTTGTAGTTACACCTGAAAATAGCGATACTGATGATGCTTCAGAAATACCAGAATCAGTATTACCCCAAGTTGCTAAGAATGTTAGAAAAGAAAGGTCAAATTCTGATAGTGAAGATGATATTCCATTAGCCGAATTACAGAAACATCTTCGACAACAACAACAAAGTTCAAATAATGACAATACTCAAAGTAATGCACATTCAGAAGAAATGCAATCGCAGACTGATTCAGAATTATCAGACTCAAATTCCATACAAGTAAATAGCAATCCTCCGTCACAAGCAACATATAATGCTATTCAGTCAGATTCAATGGCTGATGATAACGATTCAGATAATGATATGTTTATAAACTCTATTTCTACTAAAAAGAAAAGTATTGTAAAACCTCGATATAAAGTATCTGGTAAGGTAAACACAAAGGTACATAATAATAATAAACGCTTGAAACCGAATGTTAAAATGTTTTTACAAGGATTAGCCAGTATGCTATAGAAAGTTATATTCCGTGTTATGTGCTATACTAATTTTCGGTAAATTGACCTCAGGCATTGTAAATAGTAATTATGGAAAGAAGAAAATATATATGTTAAAAGAAAACAATATAAAACAAAACAGAAAATTACATTATTTAACCATATATCTTTATATTTTTGGTGGTTGTATTCATTTACATTAATTTTCAAGTTGTTTTTATTAGAACTATATATCTTAGATTTTTTTAATTATTGCTTAAAATGATCGTTATTCGCTATATATTTATTAATAGATCGGTTAATTAAAATGCATTTCAAAGTAAATGACAGCACTTAATCATGAGTTTCAAATTGATTATTTACTTTATTTCATATTAGAATAACATGTGTATACATACATGTTTCAACTGTCATCGCACAATCATTAAATAAAGTTTAAATTGGGATAAGTCTTATTGTCGAAATAAAACTTAAGTTAATAGCTTAGTTAAAAACTAACAAAAAAATATCTAAAAAATTCAATATGAAAAGTAAAAATTTTAAATATCAAGTATTACATAAATTAGATACTTACACTTAAGAACATCTTTCATTGGAATTCTTATCCTATGCATTTTATGACAGTTGTCTTGTTGTTCAAATATCTGAAAAAAACAAAATTATGTTTATTGTATATAATATCTATTAACCGATCTGACAACGGACGAAAATGCAAAATATTGGTCTAACGATCACTTGTCGTCCAGCCAAGACAGAGAGGTGCGAGCGAATTCGCCGGTACAGTAAAACACCGCCTGACTAGAAATATTACAGTCAGCCTCTACGATGTCAAACTATGTACAACAAAAACCATGCAGATATAACCATAAACACCATCTTCGATGTACAACCATGCAGATATAACCATAAACACCTTCTTCGATGTAAAACCATGCAGATATAACCATAAACACCTTCTTCGATGTAAAATTATATGAAATAAGCGTCTACGATGTTTAAAATATATAACTATGCTGACACAGCCGTCAACAACAACAACAACAACAAAATTGTGGAATCAAATAAACTTTTGTTCCTGTCTTCAACCAGAGAAGCCGAAAACTTCCGTTTGTCAATAGAATGTGTTTTTCTATGTGTTATATAAACTTAAAAACAAAAACCCAGAGAAATACCGATGACAACTTCTTATCAAAATAATTATTTGTGCGCGACAGAGATAGCCAAAATAAATATCACATAAACATTTGCGAGGATCGTGCAACAGCAAACTGTTAATTTAATTATCTTTTACTCAAAAAACATTGCTACATAAATGAAGAATTATAGATCTATCATCACTTTGTTGTAGTGTTCAATACAAGACATTCTTTTTACAACGACGAAACAAGAACAGCGTTTACAGATTTGCCAATAAATATTCGAATATAACTTTATCAACTTGTGTATAAAGTCTACTTTTACACATATCAAATACATATATATTAATTTAAAAGAATCTTCAAGAACATCAAACATTTATGAACAATTATGAGTGTCAATTTAAAATTATAATTAAGAAAGCTACATACCAACGATTTGAATTCCCGACACGTCACGACGACCAAACCATAATGATGTCAGCAAGTACCTGTTACAAAAAATATACCTGTCACAGGAAGTGATCAATGCGCATGCACAATACACGTTTTACAGGAAATGAAACACCTGGACATTTTATCAATTATCAATTGTTTATAATATTTTTTAAACTTTTTCGTATATAAATATCTTTTCTACTCTTATCATACATATAAATCTGTTAAATTTTATACCTTAAAGTTTTTCTAAATTAATATTCTTAAAAATAATTTGTTCTTTGAAAATTGTTAACTTATTTGTTTGTTTTTATGTTTACTAAATCACTAGAAATTAACTTTTTTTTTTCTTTTTTTATGATGAAATAAAGGAAATTTAATATTTATTGAAAAACTTATAAAGCTATAATATTTACCTTATGTTACTTTAACATATTATTTTTGTATTTTCTTTTGCATAAAGATTAATCGAACATTTAACAATAATTATTATTTTTACTTATTCAAACTTTTTAAAACTAATATCAAAAGTAAACTTACCTGTGCTACATTGTATCTATCCAAATTTTTCTATTAAAATGAATTCAAACAAAAAGGTTACGCACGATATACAATTGACCAATCAGAGATTATATGACTTAAGGTGATTTTTTCTTTTAAAAATAAACTAATAAAAAGTCATTAGATAACATCTCTGACCGGACATCTCTGACCGGATATTACCTTCGGCGATTTTTTCTTGAGAATAAAGTAACAAAAGGTTGATGTAAAACATCCTTACCTTAGGGGTAAAACAGATGTCAAGTTGATTTTAGATTTTTTTTTAATTTGTTACAACGAGTTTGAAATATTTGATAGTAACCTTGTTTAAAACTTTTTTTTTTTTTTAAATATTTTTTTTTATGTAAGATAAGGAGGATATTTGTCGTATAGCTGGTTGCACAGGCTAATTAGTCATACATGCTATATTCAAAAAGAATGACAAGTCAACATGTATATACATATATTAAGGTTTTTATTTCATAATGGGCACTATGGAACATGACATGATTTATGAGTATTATAGTTCAGGATGCATGCGGACTAGCTTATGTCAAGATGATTTATATATGTAACTCTAAAACGCGTGTATTTATATACATTATAAAATGTCCTTATGACAGGTTGTCTTTATATATACTATTCTCAAATGTCCAGGCAGAAGAGTTCGACTTTGGTATTACACTCGTTCACATGTGTGTTTGTATTTGTATATTAAAAGTATGTAACATCCGTGAGTTCTTTCTCCGTTATACGACAAAGTGTTATATGTTTTTTTTTTAAGAAATGAAACAGCCATGAAAACATGACTGTTTATGAAAAAATAACACAATAACAACAACATACATTTCACCCATTGTCTGACGATTAATTGATAAGATATATATATATATATATATATACCTTTTTTTGTTTTAATGTTCATTTTGAAGAAATAACGTCCGTGAAAATGTTGTAAAACACAACATGACTGTTTATAGGAAAGAGCCCTCGAGAACATACATTCATTTAGAATGATGCACCTGAAAAATGAAAAGCTTAATAGGAACAGATGTACACGTAGACATTTAAAATAAGCACCATTACTTTTCACCAAATTTAGTTTAAGGTTGTAAAAAAAGTTACAATTATCTTTACAATAAAGCATTTGTATTTTGTCTTGCTGCACAGCTAGAATATTAAACACATTTCTGTAACAAAGATGCAAACATGTTGTATTTGTATCAATATAATACAATACAATGCATAACAATACAATACACTTCAATATCTTTATTTCACACAAGACATGCACAAAGTATATACGTGACTAAATGAGGTAAATAATACAATAGATCGGAGTACCGTATACATAACGATTAGATGCATATTTTGACCAAGTTATGCAAATTATCAGACTATAAAACGAGGTCTCATTGCTGTCATGAAGCTGCAGTGAATTTTACCTGATATTTGTATGACTAAATGTAAAGAGAATGGTCATTGCTTACGGGTCATCTTAATCTGCTAAAATATCGCAGTTGTCAACGATCAGCCAAATGTCCTTTTACAGCAAAAAGACTAAGGAATAACCTTTAGAACACGTCAATTGCAGGGATTTATTTTCAAAGTGTTACAACGAATCCATTTTGTTTCTCCGTCTAAATGAAGATTGCTAAATATAAAATGATGCTTTAAATTATTTTGATAACCAATGCTGACATAATGTGAGGATTGAAATAAAAGACAGTATGTCAGTTTTGTCCACATGCAGACTATTGCCAAATACAGTAGCATCGTCATTTTCGTACGATGATAAAACACGGCCGATGACATATGGCTTCATGATGCTGTTGGTTTAAAACTGAAGAAATACTGTGATAGACAGCTGTAGTAGGAATAATGATTCTTTTTGCTATTCACCGATAGCATAAATTTGAAAAAAGGACACACAGTCATGTGTAACCCCGTATAAGCAGTGACACTAAAGGTATTGTCAAACAGTATGGCCCTCGTGGCATTATCAGTGACCGCTCCAAGTTAATTTACTGAAACATTTGGCAGATAGCTTGTATTATGCGCGTTTTTGTAAAATCTTCCTCGTGGTAATATACCACTAAAATACACCGCAATAATAGTCCGTGATTTAAAGACACACTGACACACAGATAGAGGAAGAGCATATTCATGTACGGTATAATATATTTTTTTATATACACGTACTATAAACTTAATATCATTCAGAGTGAAATAATAGTTTTTAATTACCTGATGGACGTGCAATTATGACAGAGATGAAACGTTACAATGCTAAAGTGGTATAGCACTCCTAATTGTAAATTAAACTTGATCTTGCGGGGAAGCTGTGGACAAACAATTTTCTAACCATAAGTAGATCTCAATGTTAAAGGATCGGTTCAACCTTTTACAGTCTCTCGCTTAAAACACATATTGTCGCGTCAATTGATGGTAAATTAAGTAAATGTCTGACAATGTATCAAAACAATAGTACACGTCAGGAATCACTTCTGTTCTATACAATAAAGTGATATGCGTCATAACCTGCCATATTTCACAGAGTTTAAATCGCAGTATGGAAGGAGGCGTTCGAAAATGATACATATGTAACGCCATTCTTGTGTCGGCAATATAATTGTCCTTTTAGCACTTTACAAAATTGTTTGTCCTTTTAGTTCAATTACTTGACTTGTTTACACTAACTGTAGATTATCAACAAATTGGAATCAACTTGGTTACAATACATGTTTTGAAATTGTAAAATTATTTCTGTATTTCCGTTACATGTATGAAGTTTGTAAAGTTCTAAAAAATGTAGCAACAAAAAAACAATTAAGAAATAAACAAATACATATTAATAAGCATTATATACCTAAATAAAAGGTTATATTTGACCAAAACATTTGCAACATATACTGTAACACAATAATAATATGACCGGGTGCATAGTGTGGTACTCACGGACCTTGTTACGAAAAAGATTGAGTACGTAAGTATATGTTTAATAACCTTTATTGGCTGTAACCTCTGGCGGCAAAAGGCCCATTGGGATTCTGGGTAATTCCTCTAGAAGCAGCCATTGGAGATGCAAGCAACATTAAATAGGGAAAACATTAGACAGGCATTTTAGTGCATCCAAACCTCGTTAACATATAAATAGATAAGTCACTTACGTATACTGTAAAGGTTCAACAATACTTTCAAAAGAAGATGTTTTGATAGATTTATTAGTCCTGTTATACAGATTGTATCAGCAATTGTTAAGTATCATATTATCCTAAAATTATGATAGTTATCAACTTATACAATGGTGCATTTATGCCAACAAGGGTTCTAACATAAAAAGCCAGTGAGCACGCGTCAATGAATTTATCACATTATCATTGACGCGTGCTCACTTTTGTGACATTTATAATGGACAATTGCAACAGATGTTGTATAATAATTGATATATAACTGATATGAAACCAATACAATATTTCCAGATGTGTTAAGTAAAATATATCATTTATATGAGACTCGCCATGACAAAACCAACATAATGGGTTTGCGACCAGCATGGATCCAAACCAGCCTGCGCATCTGCGCAGTCTGATCAGGATCCATGCTGTTCGGTAACAGTTTCTTTACTTGTTATAGGGTTTGTACGCGAACAGCATGGATCCTGATCAGACTGCGCGGATGCGCAGGCTTGTCTGGATCCATGCTGGTCGCAAACCCTCTATGGTGGTTTTGTCGTGACGCGGCTCAATTATAATAACTACTTGACAGCCTGCTGTAAATTGATATTATCAATACTTTACAGTATTTTTTATTTTTAACAATATTTTTACGCTTTAAAGTGTAATAAGCTATATATTTGATGTCTTAGCGTAGTAAACATAAATATTGTGATAAGCATAATTACAGAATTCATAGAAAATAAATTTGTCATTATATTCTACTGAACGCGAATTATTCATTAGTGAAATTATTGACAAATCTGCCATAAAAAAGAAACATAATATTTTGTTCTGAAACAGTTCATCATAAAACATTTATGTTAACATAGACATTTGAAGATACCAATCTTTTAAGATACGGCCATTAGGTTAATATGAAAACAATTTAATTATATTTTTTACAAAATATTCCATCAGATATAGATTTATACATTTTCGTACGATATTTTTCTATTAATGAACAATTGCATGATTTTATCTAAAGGCAAGGCGTGCTGCTTTCATTCTCGGTCTTCTATAATATTATTTTATACAAATTGTACAAATGTCTAGCCATTTCAAATAAGCAGTGAACCACTCCTTTATAACGTATCACATATCTCCTAACATTGTAACGCACCATGTCGTTTAATGAGTGGGTGTTTCAAACAGACGTCTGGAGGTTAGAAATTCTATTTTGAGAAATAGTACAATGAAATGTTGTCATGAAGATGTACGTATTATTACCATGAAGGTGAGTTATAAATTTGTTTGGTTTGTTTGGGTTTTACGTCGAACATAATTTAGGTCATATGCCGCCGAAACAGGGAAGTTGATTCTGGCTTACAAACTTAAAGGTCAAAACTACCTCACCTAATAAGAGATTCAAAGACTCAATTAATTTGAACCCATTTATACGCCTTTGTACTAACGCAGGGATAAACGGTGGCTGCAATTATGATGCCTTAACGATTAAAGGCAACCCCTTAGCCACAAGAGGGAGGGGGTGGAGGCATTAAACATAGGTACTAAGCAATGAGTATAAAGTTACTTGCACAAAGCCAACCACAACATGCCCCTGACGGGACTTGAACTAACCACATGACCAGCTATCCTTAGATTACTAATCTAACCAAAAGTGCTTTGTTAATTAATATGAGAAATGGAAAAAAATACTGGGACAGAAATACAACTACGAGACTAGAACGAACCAATCCAGGCTGAAGGTCCGTGCAGTCTGAACTAGCTGAATAATGTTTTTTTCTTCTATCTTTGGAGAAATATAATTATCCTAGTATATACATAACATGAAAAGTAGAAAAACACTGTAAACTCAAGATTTTCTTTGAAAATAAATATAATCTTCTTAAAATTTCATAGCAAACTTAAAAGGACGAAAACCGATTCCCCTCTTGGTTGCGTTACTATAGTTGTCAATGAACGGTAATTCTGTAATAAAACAAAATTTTTGTGTAAATAAACCAATCAAGTTTATAATTACTTTCTACAGAAGTATTTAGTTAAGAATATCTTTAATTAAAAATTATTTCAGGTCCTTACTTTAGAATTTCCATTTAAAAATAAAAATGTCATTGAATATTTATTAAGTAATCTTAATATTTGTTTGATTCATTTTAAATGGCTTTCACACATCAATCAATAAGTAATGTTTTTATTTTTCGTTTTTCTTTCTTTCTTTTCTTCATCGCAATAGCTTGTTGATGTGTACAAGTGTTTTACTATAAAATAGGTTAACATCATACAAAATTGATCGAAATAAAATGTTCAGGGACACGTAGTGATGGTCCGATTGTCGCCGCTATCCGATTATAGATCGGTATGTTGATAATGTCGCCGACATCGATTGTGGTCGAACAGAATCGATTGTCGCTTAGTGTTAATTTTTGTTCCTTTGTGGTAGTTATTTTTCGTAGTTTTTTAGCTTTGAGCTATTTAATTTGAATACTCTTCAATCTTCACGAAAACGGCATGGCGGAGGAAAAAACCCAGACCGATTTGAACAATAATTCTCAGGCTGTATTTCCCTATCCAGGGAAAACATCATCAAATGTCTGGAATCATTTTGGTTTCCACAAGCTAAATATTGAATGACCCGCTACCCGTGATAACTTGGACATCACTAAATCACTAGAAATTAACTTTTTTTTTTCTTTTTTTATGATGAAATAAAGGAAATTTAATATTTATTGAAAAACTTATAAAGCTATAATATTTACCTTATGTTACTTTAACATATTATTTTTGTATTTTCTTTTGCATAAAGATTAATCGAACATTTAACAATAATTATTATTTTACTTATTCAAACTTTTTAAAACTAATATCAAAAGTAAACTTACCTGTGCTACATTGTATCTATCCAAATTTTTCTATTAAAATGAATTCAAACAAAAAGGTTACGCACGATATACAATTGACCAATCAGAGATTATATGACTTAAGGTGATTTTTTCTTTTAAAAATAAACTAATAAAAAGTCATTAGATAACATCTCTGACCGGACATCTCTGACCGGATATTACCTTCGGCGATTTTTCTTTGAGAATAAAGTAACAAAAGGTTGATGTAAAACATCCTTACCTTAGGGGTAAAACAGATGTCAAGTTGATTTTAGATTTTTTTCTAATTTGTTACAACGAGTTTGAAATATTTGATAGTAACCTGGTTTAAAACTTTTTTTTTTTAAATATTTTTTTTTATGTAAGATAAGGAGGATATTTGTCGTATAGCTGGTTGCACAGGCTAATTAGTCATACATGCTATATTCAAAAAGAATGACAAGTCAACATGTATATACATATATTAAGGTTTTTATTTCATAATGTGCACTATGGAACATGACATGATTTATGAGTATTATAGTTCAGGATGCATGCGGACTAGCTTATGTCAAGATGATTTATATATGTAACTCTAAAACGCGTGTATTTATATACATTATAAAATGTCCTTATGACAGGTTGTCTTTATATATACTATTCTCAAATGTCCAGGCAGACCAGTTCAGTTTTGGTATTCAACTCGTTCACATGTGTGTTTGTATTTGTATATTAAAAGTATGTAACATCCGTGAGTTCTTTCTACGTTATACGACAAAGTGTTATATGTTTTTTTTTTAAGAAATGAAACAGCCATGAAAACATGACTGTTTATGAAAAAATAACACAATAACAACAACATACATTTCACCCATTGTCTGACGATTAATTGATAAGATATATATATATATATATATATACCTTTTTTTGTTTTAATGTTCATTTTGAAGAAATAACGTCCGTGAAAATGTTGTAAAACACAACATGACTGTTTATAGGAAAGAGCCCTCGAGAACATACATTCATTTAGAATGATGCACCTGAAAAATGAAAAGCTTAATAGGAACAGATGTACACGTAGACATTTAAAATAAGCACCATTACTTTTCACCAAATTTAGTTTAAGGTTGTAAAAAAAGTTACAATTATCTTTACAATAAAGCATTTGTATTTTGTCTTGCTGCACAGCTAGAATATTAAACACATTTCTGTAACAAAGATGCAAACATGTTGTATTTGTATCAATATAATACAATACAATGCATAACAATACAATACACTTCAATATCTTTATTTCACTCAAGACATGCACAAAGTATATACGTGACTAAATGAGGTAAATAATACAATAGATCGGAGTACCGTTTACATTACGATTAGATGCATACCTTGACCAAGTTTCCCAAATTAACATACCATTAAACGAGGTCACATTGTTGTCATAAAACCTGCAGTGAATTTTACCTGATATTTGTATGACTAAATGTAAAGAGTATAATCATTGCTTACGGGTCATCATAATCTGCTAAAATATCGCAGTTGTCAATGATCAGCCAAATGTCCTTTTACAGCAAAAAGACAAAGGAATAACCTTTAGAACACGTCAATGGCAGGGAGTTATTTTCAAAGTGTAACAACGAATCCATTTTGTTTCTCCGTCTAAATGAAGATTGCTAAATATAAAATGATGCTTTAAATTATTTTGATAACCAATGCTGACATAATGTGAGGATTGAAATAAAAGACAGTATGTCAGTTTTGTCCACATGCAGACTATTGCCAAATACAGTAGCATCATTATTTCCGTACGATGATAAAACACAGACGATGACATATGGCTTCATGATGTTGTTGGTTTAAAACTGAAGAAATACTGTGATAGACAGCTGTAGTAGGAATAATAATTATTTTTGCTATGTCGCCGATGGCATAGCTTTGAAAAAAGGACAGACAACCATGTTTAACACCGTATAAGCAGTGCCATTAAAGGTATTATCAAACAGTATGGCTCTCGTGGCATTATCAGTGACTGCTTCAAGTAAATTTTACTGAAACCTTTGGCAGATAGCTTGGCTTATGCGCGTTTTGTAAAATCTTCCTCGTGGTAATATACCACTAAAATACACCGCAATAATAGTCCGTGATTTAAAGACACACTGACACACAGATAGAGGAAGAGCATATTCATGTACGGTATAATATATTTTTTTATATACACGTACTATAAACTTAATATCATTCAGAGTGAAATAATAGTTTTTGATTACCTGATGGACGTGCAATTATGACAGAGATGAAACGTTACAATGCTAAAATGGTATAGCACTCCTAATTGTAAATTAAACTTGATCTTGCGGGGAAGCTGTGGACAAACAATTTTCTAACCATAAGTAGATCTCAATGTTAAAGGATCGGTTCAACCTTTTACAGTCTCTCGCTTAAAACACATATTGTCGCGTCAATTGATGGTAAATTAAGTAAATGTCTGACAATGTATCAAAACAATAGTACACGTCAGGAATCACTTCTGTTCTATACAATAAAGTGATATGCGTCATAACCTGCCATATTTCACAGAGTTTAAATCGCAGTATGGAAGGAGGCGTTCGAAAATGATACATATGTAACGCCATTCTTGTGTCGGCAATATAATTGTCCTTTTAGCACTTTACAAAATTGTTTGTCCTTTTAGTTCAATTACTTGACTTGTTTACACTAACTGTAGATTATCAACAAATTGGAATCAACTTGGTTACAATACATGTTTTGAAATTGTAAAATTATTTCTGTATTTCCGTTACATGTATGAAGTCTGTAAAGTTCTAAAAAATGTAGCAAAAAAAAACAATTAAGAAATAAACAAATACATATTAATAAGCATTATATACCTAAATAAAAGGTTATATTTGACCAAAACATTTGCAACATATACTGTAACACAATAATAATATGACCGGGTGCATAGTGTGGTACTCACGGACCTTGTTACGAAAAAGATTGAGTACGTAAGTATATGTTTAATAACCTTTATTGGCTGTAACCTCTGGCGGCAAAAGGCCCATTGGGATTCTGGGTAATTCCTCTAGAAGCAGCCATTGGAGATGCAAGCAACATTAAATAGGGAAAACATTAGACAGGCATTTTAGTGCATCCAAACCTCGTTAACATATAAATAGATAAGTCACTTACGTATACTGTAAAGGTTCAACAATACTTTCAAAAGAAGATGTTTTGATAGATTTATTAGTCCTGTTATACAGATTGTATCAGCAATTGTTAAGTATCATATTATCCTAAAATTATGATAGTTATCAACTTATACAATGGTGCATTTATGCCAACAATGGTTCTAACATAAAAAGCCAGTGAGCACGCGTCAATGAATTTATCACATTATCATTGACGCGTGCTCACTTTTGTGACATTTATAATGGACAATTGCGACAGATGTTGTATAATAATTGATATATAACTGATATGAAACCAATACAATATTTCCAGATGTGTTAAGTAAAATATATCATTTATATGAGACTCGCCATGACAAAACCAACATAATGGGTTTGCGACCAGCATGGATCCAAACCAGCCTGCGCATCTGCGCAGTCTGATCAGGATCCATGCTGTTCGGTAACAGTTTCTTTACTTGTTATAGGGTTTGTACGCGAACAGCATGGATCCTGATCAGACTGCGCGGATGCGCAGGCTTGTCTGGATCCATGCTGGTCGCAAACCCTCTATGGTGGTTTTGTCGTGACGCGGCTCAATTATAATAACTACTTGACAGCCTGCTGTAAATTGATATTATCAATACTTTACAGTATTATTTTTAAACAATATTTTTACGTTTTAAAATGTAATCAGCTATATGTTTGATGTCTTAGCGCAGTAAACTTTAATATTGTGATAAGCATAATTACAGGATTCATAGAAAAAAAATTTGTCAGTATATTCTACTGAACGCGAATTAATCATGGGTGAAATTATCGACAAATCTGCTATAAAAAAAGAAACGTAATATTTTGTTCTAAAACAGTTCATCATAAAACATTTATGTTAACATAGACATTTGAAGATACCAATCTTTTAAGATACGGCCATTAGGTTAATATGAAAACAATTTAATTATATTTTTTTACAAAATATACCATCAGATATAGATTTATACATTTTCGTACGATATTTTTCTATTAATGAACAATTGAATGATTTTATCTAAAGGCAAGGCGTGCTGCTTTCATTCTCGGTCTCTATAATAGTATTTGATACAAATTGTACAAATGTCTAGCCATTTCAAATAAGCAGTGCACCACTCCTTTATAACGTATCATATATCACTTTACAATGTAACGCACCATGCCGTTTAATGAGTGGGTGTTTCAAACAGACGTCTGCAGTTTAGACATTCTATTTTGAGAAATAGTACAATGAAATGTTGTCATGAAGATGTACGTGTTATTACCATGAAGGTGGGTAATAAATTTGTTTGGTTTGTTTGGGTTTTACGTCGAACATAATTTAGGTCATATGCCGCCGAAACAGGGAAGTTGATTCTGGCTTACAAACTTAAAGGTCAAAACCACCTCACCTAATAAGAGATTCAAAGACTCAATTAATTTGAACCCATTTATACGCCTTTGTACTAACGCAGGGATAAACGGTGGCTGCAATTATGATGCCTTAACGATTAAAGGCAACCCCTTAGCCACAAGAGGGAGGGGGTGGAGGCATTAAACATAGGTACTAAGCAATGAGTATAAAGTTACTTGCACAAAGCCAACCACAACATGCCCCTGACGGGACTTGAACTAACCACATGACCAGCTATCCTTAGATTACTAATCTAACCAAAAGTGCTTTGTTAATTAATATGAGAAATGGAAAAAAATACTGGGACAGAAATACAACTACGAGACTAGAACGAACCAATCCAGGCTGAAAGTCCGTGCAGTCTGAACTAGCTGAATAATGTTTTTTTCTTCTATCTTTGGAGAAATATAATTATCCTAGTATATACATAACATGAAAAGTAGAAAAACACTGTAAACTCAAGATTTTCTTTGAAAATAATTATTATTATAATCTTTTTAAAATTTCATAGCGAACTTAAAAAGACGAAAACCGATTCCCCTCTTGGTTGCGTAACTATAGTTGTCAATGAACGGTTAGTCTATAAAACAATTTTTTTTGTGTAAATAAACCAATCAAGTTTATAATCACTTTCTACAGACGAATTTTGTTAAGTTTATTTTAAATTAAAAAATAATTTTAGGTCCTTACTTTAGAATTTCAATTTAAAAATAAAAAAAAGTCACTGAATATTTATTTAGTAATCTTAATATCTGTTTGATTCATTTGCAAATGGCTTTCACACATCAATCAATAAGTAATGTTTTTCGTGTTATTTTTTTTCGTTTTTTTTTCTTTCTTTTTTACATCGCAATAGCTTGTTGATGTGTACAAGTGTTTTTTACTATAAATAGGTTAACATCATACAAAATTGATCGAAATAAAATGTTCAGGGACACGTAGTGATGGTCCGATTGTCGCCGCTATCCGATTATAGATCGGTATGTTGATAATGTCGCCGACATCGATTATGGTCGAACAGAATCGATTGTCGCTTAGTGTTAATTTTTGTTCCTTTGTGGTAGTTATTTTCGTAGTTTTTTAGCTTTGCGCTATTTAATTTGAATACTCTTCAATCTTCACGAAAACGGCATGGCGGAGGAAAAAACCCAGACCGATTTGAACAATAATTCTCAGGCTGTATTTCCCTATCCAGGGAAAACATCATCAAATGTCTGGAATCATTTTGGTTTCCACAAGCTAAATATTGAAGGACCCGCTACCCGTGATAACTTGGACATGGCTAAAGTTGTGTGCAAGCTTTGTGGTAAAGGATATGCAAATAAAGGTACCCCACCCGTTTAAATTAAAATTGGATTCTGATACTGTATTTTACTGTTACAATCTTCGTTACTCTGTCCATTTATAAAGTTGAATAATCAATTAAAAGGCTTCTAAGCTTATATTTACCATGACACCGTTTATGGTACGGCGATTCTGTTATTAAAAATGAAATAAAATAATTAAATTTTTTATGTGAAATGGTAACTTACAATTTTATTCCTGATCATGCATATTAAATTAATTTATACTTGAGCATCTTTTATATATTTTTTTTTCAGGGAACACCACAAATCTACAAGCTCACTTAGATGCCACTCACAGGCAGTCTATTGGAATGAAGAAAAATCTTGGGATGCAGAAGCAACCAACAATTTCATTTCAAAGGCAAATACCTAAGTTGTCAACAGAAAAACGGGACAAGACGGATGATTCATTGTTGAAACTTCTGGTTGGGAAAGCTTTACCCCTGAGTTTAACTGAAAATCATTTCTTCAAAGAATTTGTACAGGAATTAAATCCTGGGTAAATATTTATCATTGTCATCCATTATTATTAGATAATCAATATTGTCAATATAAGACATGTAGAAATATTTTCGTTATTTTATTAATTTTGTGTGTGCAATTTTCATTTGACATTACTCTTGCCTGTTCATCTGTCTTGTATGCCTTATACCCATGGTCTTATTTTACTGAAATAAAGTTTACATGTAAGGAATATCTTGGGATCATTACCTGCACAAATAAGAATAACAAACAAAAAACAAACAAAAAAAATGTTAAAAATATTATATCTTTTGTTTATATCTTTATATAGCTTTTCCAATTATTAATTAATATCAGAGTGCCTTACATAATATTTCCTGCTAGTCTGCTGTCTGTTCAGTTTCTTTTAACAGTAGTTATTTAATTGAATACTTTGAGTTTGTACAATTTTTCAAAGGCTTTAAACTAGTACTACTTTAAACTAAATGACACATTATGATTTTTTCAGATACACTGTTCCAGGAAAAAAGGCTGTAATGAGGGCTCTTGAAAAGAAAAATGAAGAAATGCACAACCGAGTATTGACTGATCTTAAAAATGCTCAAGGTGTAAGTTTAACTCATGATGGCTGGACTAGCATGAACACGGAAAGCTTTGATACAGTGACTGCTCATCTTATTTCAGAAGACTGGGAATTAAAAAGTATGGTTTTGCAAACTAAACAAATTGAGGGTCAGCATACAGGTGAAAATATTTCTAAAAACTTGCTTGAGACCACAAGTGCTTGGTGAATCACTAAAGTGACATCTATAACCACTGATAACGCAGCCAATGAACAGAAAGCTGTTAAGTTACTTGATTGGAATAGATTTGGATGCTATGGCCATAGAATTAATCTGGTTGTGAAAAAATCTTTAAACATTCCTGAAGTTTTCTTCACTGCTGAAGAAAGGCAGAAGACTGGTTACATTTTTTCACCAGTCATCATCAGTGAAATGACCTTCTTATGATTAAACAAAAAGATCCGTCTCACTGCAGAAATCAAAATGATATTGGACACAAGCTAATAATGGACTGTGTCACAAGGTGGAACAGTACCCTATCTATGTTAGAGCGGTTAATCGAACAGATGCCCTATATAACTGCCGTAGCAAATGATATTAGTATTTCCAAGTCGGCTGGAGTCACAATTAAGTCAAATTTGTTTACTTTTGAAGAACAGACCTTGGCCGAAAAACTTGTCCAAATATTAGAACCTTTTTTGAAGGCAACACAGATTCTTTGTGCACAGAATAAACCGACAATGCACAAAGTTATTACAACAAAAATGAAAATTATGAAATTTATTTCAATTGCTGACAGTGATGATGACATTATCAGGGATGTAAAAAGAAAAATGATTGATGAAATGAATGCTCGAACTGAGACAGAGGATTTTGCTTTGCTAGGAGCAGTTTTAAATCCTGACACTAAAGGGCTACAATTCCTTTGCCAAGAAGAAAAAGATCATGCTATGGAAATTCTCAAGGAACAGGTGAAAGATGTAAATCTGTCTGGTAAAATAAAATTTGAAAAGATAGAAATCAATGAAGGTGAAAATACTTTGCCACAGTTACCCAGTCTTCCATCAGAAAATGTCATTATTGAAAATGATTCAGATAAAAGTATTGTTGAAAGCCCAGCAAAGAAAATGAAAATTATGTGCAGTGATGCAGATAAGTGGTTAGAGGATGTAATTATTATTGGTGAAAGCCAGAATACTGATGATGACATTATTGAAAATGAAATACAGAGATATTTAGACTCACAGCGGCAAAATACTGACACTACTTTGACATTACTTGAATGGTGGAAATGTAATGAATATTTGTACCCAAGATTAGCAAAAGTTGCAAAAAACATTTTAGCTATACCTGCAAGTTCGGTCCCCTCGGAAAGAGTCTTTAGTCTGGCAGGAAATATAGTTAATAAGAAAAGATCTAGATTAAATGCTGACAATATAGACAAATTGATTTTTTTAAATATGAATATGAAAATGTATTGGTAGTTGTAACTTGTTAGTATTTACATGTAAGTAAACTGTGGCAGGAGTGAAGGATTTGTATTTTGTAATAAGACCCTTGGATAAAAACTTTATTTTTTTGATTGAATAGAAATGCTTTAGATTGCCTGGCAACATAGACACAGATTTTACTAAAATCAGTACATGTAGGTAAACTGTGGCATGACTGAAGAATTTGTATTTTGTAATATGTTAAATAGGCACTTAAATAAAAACTTTATTTTTGATTAAATAAGTAAATGCTGGCAACATGGACACATTGATTTTTCTGAATATGAATATGAAAATCATTACATGTATGTAAAGTGGTAAACTGTGTCTGAAGAATTTGTATTTTGTAATATGTTAAATAGGCACTTAAATAAAAACTTTATTTTTGATTAAATAAGTAAATGCTGGCAACATGGACACATTGATTTTTCTGAATATGAATATGAAAATCATTACATGTATGTAAAGTGGTAAACTGTGTCTGAAGAATTTGTATTTTGTAATATGTTAAATAGGCACTTAAATGAAAACTTTATTTTTGATTAAATAAGTAAATGCTTGGAACATGGCCACATTGATTTTTCTGAATATGAATATGAAAATCTTTACATGTATGTAAAGTGGTAAACTGTGTCTGAAGAATTTGTATTTTGTAATATGTTAAATAGGCACTTAAATAAAAACTTTATTTTTGATTAAATAAGTAAATGCTGGCAACAGTGACACATTGATTTTTCTGAATATGAATCAGTATGAAAATCATTACATGTATGTAAACTGTGTCCTGACTTAAGAATTTGTATTTTGTAATACGTTAAACAGACAATTAGATAAAAACATTAATTTATATTAAATAAAAGTTATGATGATTTCTATTTTCTAGTTAGTTGTGCTGGAAAACATCCAGTCCGATTATTCCGATTAATTGATCGGAGAGCCTGTCCGATTGTTCCGATTAATCGATTATGAGTTTGTCTTCCGATTCCCAACACTAGGGACACGCGTAACCTATGTTGTATAATGTCTGATGCGTCCGGTGTATATTATATTACGCCGAGGCTAACTGCATGTTTTGCAATATAAAAAGGATTGATCGTATCGTCAATTTTATACTCCTTAGAAACAATATTCGTCAGATTAAATTGTACTGGTATTCTGCTATAATATTTGAGCCGTGCCATGACAAAACAAACATAGGGGTTGGCGACCAGCATGGATCTAGCCACCCTGCGCATCGCCGCAGTCCTCTGATCAGGATCCATTGCTGTTCGCTATCAGTTTTCTCTACTTGAATAGAGTTGGTAAAGCGGAACAGCATGGATCCTGATCGATTGCGCAGATGCGCAGGCTGGTCTGGATCCATGCTGGTCGCAAACCCATTATGCTGGTTTTGTCATGGCGCGGCTCATTTTATTATTTGACCGTTTGTTTATTTGGATGCTTTGTGCGTATCATAAATATTACACAGCAGGAAAAAGTAACTATTTGATTATATTACCCCCTTAAAGCATACAATTATTTATTTTTGTATACTTCAAATTGATCGACACTTAAATAGAGTGCAAAGGCGATAAGTCATAGTTTTGTGATTCCCTAAAGAACACCTGTTCAAAGTTGAAGAATTTAAAATGTTGAAGGCTTGGCTTGTTTGTGCCTATTCATTGGTGGTAGTGGTAAATGTAAATTTATTCCTGCTCATAGACAGAACTCAACAATTAAACATGGAAATGATGAACATTTGAATTAAGAAACGTCCGCAGGTGTATTTATACGGCGGTATCCATGGAACCTTCAATGTGATACGTTCTTGCTTTACCACGAAAACCGGCGTAAGTCCCCAATGGAAAAAGAATGTTTGTGTCCTAAACGATAACACAAAGGGTAAAACGGGAATTTTGAAAAGGATCAGAGGTTTATGAAGTCAACATATCGCAGACAAGACGTCAACAGACAAATTAAAAAAAAACATATAAGATATCTTAAGGGTGTTTATATAGTATTCAAAGTAGGAATTGTGGAACTACCAGTTAGCAAAGGTCAAATGGAAGGAAGTAAAACAAGAGGGCCATGATGGCCCTAAGGTCGCTCACCTGTATGTAGGCCCCCGGAGCGGAGCCAGTTTAAACCCCAGGGCTTTTATTTGAACAAACTTGAAAGACACCTATAAGAAGACGTTTCATGATGTACACACTTATAATGAAAAACAATGATCTGCCCTCTCCTACCCCCGGCAGGGCCAATTTTAACCAAGGGCTTTTATTTGAACAAACTTGGTAGACACCCATAAGAAGATGTTTCATGCTTAACATCTAAGCTGTAGCTCATTGTGTTTTTTTAAAGAAGATTTTTTAAGTTTTTACTATACACATATAGTTAAAAACAATGACACCCCTGGGGCGGGCCAGTTTTGACCCTAGGGCTTTTATTTGAACAAACTTTGTAGACACTTACTAGAACATGTTTCATGCTTAATATCTAAACTCTAGCTATTTGGGTTTTTTTCAAAGATGTTTTTTAAGTTTTTCCTATACACATATAAGGAAAATCAATGACCCCCGGGGCAGGGCCAATTTTGACCCCAGGGCTTTTATTTGAACAAACTTTGTAGACACTCACTAGAAGATGTTTCATGCTTAATATCTTAACTCTAGCTATTTAGATTTTTTCAAAGAATACTTTTTAAGTTTTTGCTATACACATATATAAGGAAAATCAATGACCCCCTGGGGCGGGGCCAATTTTGACCCCAGGGCTCTTATTAGAACAAACTTGGTAGACACCCATTAGAACAAGTTTCATGCTAAATATCTTATCTCTAGCTCTTTGAATTCTTTAAAAGAAGATTTTTTAAGTTTTTACTATATACATATAGGGAAAATCAATGACCCCCTGGGGCGGGGCAAATTTTGACCCCAGGGCTTTTATTTGAACAAACTTGGTAGACACCCATTAGAACAAGTTTCATGCTAAATATCTTAGCTCTAGCGCTTTGAGTTCTTTAAAAGAAGATTTTTTAAGTTTTTACTATATACATAAAGGGAAAATCAATGACCCCCTGGGGCAGCGCCAATTTTGACCCCAGGGCTTTTATTTGAACAAACTTGGTAGACACTCATTAGAAGATGTTTCATGCTAAATATCTTAGCTCTAGCTCTTTGGGTTCTTTAAAAAAAGATTTTTTAAGTTTTTATTATATGCATATAGGGAAAATCAATGACCCCCTGGGGCGGGGCCAATTTTGACCCCAGGGCTTTTATTTGAACAATCTTGGTAGACACTCACTAGAAGATGTTTCATGCCAAATATCTAAGCTCTAGCTCTTTTGGTTCTTTAAAAGAAGATTTTTTAAGTTTTTACTATATGCATATAGGGAAAATCAATGACCCCCTTGGGCGGGGCCAATATGACCCCAGGGCTTTTATTTGAACAAACTTGGTAGACACTCATTAGAAAATGTTTCATGCTAAATATCTTAGCTCTAGCTCTTTGGGTTCTTTAAAAGAAGAATTTTTAAGTTTTTACTATATGCATATAGGGAAAATCAATGACCCCCTGGGGCGGGGCCAATTTTGACCCCAGGGCTTTTATTTGAACAATCTTGGTAGACACTCACTAGAAGATGTTTCATGCTAAATATCTAAGCTTTAGCTCTTTGGGTTTTTTAAAAGAAGATATTTAAAGTTTTTTCTTTTGGTTGCCATGGCAACCAGAGTTCTGCATGGAATTAAATTCTTTGAACAATTTTTAAAGGTGACCACCAAAGGAACATTCCTGTGAAGTTTGGATGAAATTGGCTTAGTGGTTTATGAGGAGATGTCATTTAAAGTAAAAGTTTACGGACGGACGACGGACGGACGGACGGACGGACGACGGACGGACGCCGGACGAAAAGCGATCACAAAAGCTCACCCTGTCACTTTGTGACAGGTGAGCTAAAAACTGGCATACTGAACGAACGATCTGTTAAAGACTGGTATGTACGAAGTTACTGTTTACGGCCCCACACGGCACAAACACGATTAAATTAACTTTGCATTTTGGAAATACAGACACAAATAGCTGGTACAGTCTTGTACAAAGCTACCTGTTAATTGTTGTGTTGGAGTTGTTGACCCATACTTCATCTTCTTGTTTATATACTATTCCGGCCACACAGGATTATTGATTTTACTACAAAACACAGTTCAATCACTAAATATTTAACACTTTTACGCTCCAAAAAACTAGGTTTTATTACGGACCAATTTGTTAGTCCAAATTCATATGTTATCTTTAGCACCTACGATGTAGCATGTTAAAAAAATCAAAATTCTTTTCTTTTCAATTTATCTAACTTAACTCAATTATAACCACACCCTTCCTCCCAATACAAATTGCTGCCAACATTCACCTTTATTGTCAGGCTTCTTCGGTGTGGGAGCTTTTTATCATGGTTTGGACTTGTACTGATAATCAGCTAAGCAAGCAAACTAAAAACAAAGACTCTTTTGACCTTCAGCATTCCATTAACGGCGCTGACGTTGATATGACATTTAGTAAGGTTCAATTTCATTATTGTGGAACATATATTCTGGACTATATCTGTTTTGAAGCAATCTTTATTTACATTTTCCTACATTAACAGTATCAGGTTATCCATTTTGCGTAAGACATATTCTTTCATAACATCATGTGGCCGATGTCAAGGGGTTATATGAAACATATACTTATTAATAAATTTGTATCGATATTTCTTTTATCATATTTTTCCCATGCCATACATAAATTACGAGAACTAATTGTGTTTTGTTGTTGTTTTTTTCTGTCTTTGGGTTGAAATAGGTAATAACGAACATACAAAAATCTGCTAAAGAGAGTGCTGAATGCCATGACAAACCTTTTAAGTTTTTATATACTTAATATATATAGACATGTACACTTGTAATCCAGTTATGCAGATTTTGTTCAATCATTTTATTTTTCAATTACTCTTAAAGGATTTTTAAAAAATCCATATTTTGCACACTTGGTGGTAAACAAAACAAACATGTCATAAGGATTAAGAAAGTAATATATTAATATTATTAACTTCAAATATAAAACTGAAAGTGCTGCGATGTGTTTAATTTAAGTGGTCTGCGAAATCCAATATTAATACAATCATTATATCTGTGAATTATCAGTATCTGTCCCTCTGGACGAACATACAAAACAAATATCCTAATTGCAACATACAAATGTTACCATACAAATAAACCTTGGTAGACATTTACATATACACATTTTTTTCCTGAGGCGCCAACCCAATACTACAGCATGAAAAATAAAATATGTATTCATTAGAACTGTAATTAACAAAGAATGTTATTACAGTACGATAAGAAATAACATTATTAATCATCGTAACAACTTCCCAAGGCGTTTACCTTATTAAGAAATTACTAGATAATTGTCAAGTTTTTGCATACTTAGATTCTAAATTATCCAAACTTATATCCTTGGTGCACTATAAAGATAATCAAGTCAACAATGCTGATCATAACATCTTGAATTCTACGATTTGATTATCATAAGCAAATAAAATGCCCACGGGAAAAATCTTAACCCTTTACCTTGTGACACCGATAGCTATCGCCAGAATAGCCCTCAGTCGTTTATACTGTTGGTGGCTCTATATCCATTCATTTTCTCATAATTATTTTGCAAATTCAAAGATTGAAACATATATGCCCCAAATTAAAGAAGTTATTAATAATTCAATTAAAAACTGTATCTCATGATATGAACTGAAAAATGAACCGTTCTTTCAAATCATTTGCCTCTTGTGACTGAGGGGTAGTCATTTAAGATATAGGCATCAGAACTGCAGCCACGGTTTATCTTTGCGTTGTCGTAAAAGGCGGCTCTTAGCACCAGCAAGTGAGGTGGTGCTGCTTCGTAGTTTGTAACTGTCGAGGTTAGCCAAAAGCGTCTCCTCTACATCTAGTTCGGACCTACATAATCTGAATTATGTTAGTGCCAAGTAAAACCAAACAAACAAACACGTTGAACATATGATTTTTCTTATTTAATAACAAAATCATAACATACCTATTTGAAAACTTGTAAATAAGATAATTTCATTGCGTGTCCATTTGGTTTTCTTCCGATTTCTTTTTGTTTCTAGTTGTACTCCTATATACAACAAATCAAGAGCTGATTTTTGTTGTATATTGAATATCAATTTTGAAATTTAAAACCAACAATAATCAAAAATAAGACAGTAAGTAAACGAATCAAAATATTGTATTCTAAATCAAATTTAAAGAAATGAATTAGCGCATATGGCTGCTACGACATTATACTTTAACCAGCATTACAATTTTTATCAGGAATATGTTTACTTCTTTAGATCATTCGTGAGAAAGACAACCTGATCACCGTTTTGAAGGTGACTTTTTCGTTTTCGTCAAATAAATATGTACATTTAACACATTTAAAATAACTTTTTCCATATTCTGTATAACTATGACATTTGTCAAACTACAAATGTCGTATAATAAAAGAAGAAAGCTGGTAAAATAAGATTTAACTACATTTAATAAAATAACCCCCGGTTCCCTTCAGGGGTTTAATTTCACGATTCGGCTTTACTGAAAATTTTTTAAAAAAAGGGGTTAAAAAAATCACGTTTTATCTGTTTTAAAATTGAGTGAAATTTAATGACACGATTTGGGGGGGGAAAAATAACTAAAGGTACACCAAAATAAAAAACAAATCAAAAAGTTTAAATGTACTTTTTTTGGGTTTTTAAAAAGATTTCAAAACGAAAAACTAAAAAATCGCCAGCAGGTCGTCATTTTAAAGTATTGAAATCATTTCTCAATGAACTGTTGCCTACGATACCCAGCTTGTGAACCTTTCTCCGACGCAAGGTGTTTTTCCAGCTAAATGGAAAAAGGCAATATTCAGGCCTCTGTTGAAAAAATCTGGTCTTGAACTTACATTTGCCAACTATCGACCCGTCAGCAACTTGTCATTCTTGTCCCCAAAATTGATTGAAAAAGCCGCCCTTCATCGACTAAAATAAACATTCGTAAAAACGAAACGATCTTTCCCTTCCAACGAATCAGTCGGCCTATCGTAAGTTTCACTCCTGTGAGTCAGCTCTTCTTTAGACTCGTAAACGACATTCTTGGTTGCAATGGGGCATCAAGAGGGCACTGCACTGATTAGCTTCTAGATTTTAAGTGCTGCCTTTTATACTGTCGCCCAAAAACCCTTACTGTTAAAGTTCTTAAAAAGTCAATATGGCGTTTTTGGGAAATCTGCGTTTGGAAAAATTGGATAGGTTCATTTTTGGGGCCCAAGGGTTAGCTGTCAAAGTGATTTGTTAACTCGAATGTGTCATCAGAAAGGGAACTTGACTGTAGTGCCCCCCAAAAGGAAGCTTTTTTGGGCCCCCTGGGCTGTACGGGAACGTACGCGGGAAACTATTTTTGACATTGTACCTCCCTCCATTTCCTTGCACGGTTTGGGCCGACGCCCAAACTTTTGCAAAAAAACTTTTTAAACACCATAAACCTCCCGGGCAGAAGAAAAGCGCAATTCAGGACCTCCAGGACTGTGCAGGGGCATATAAATGATTGGATAAACCCAAGCAACAAGTTA